>NW_026273382.1:0-102500 GCF_020536995.1 Dreissena polymorpha | reverse complement strand
ATGACGATCATTCATTGTTCGAACTCAAAGAATGCAAACGTTTTAATTGCACAGTTCGGTTGGGACATTTATAAATAAGTCAAAATATAAAATAAATTCCCACAAAAACTGTATTCCTATATATGCTTTGGAAAATGCCAAATGTTTTTCAATTTGTACCGAACAAAATAACACAAGTAGGACAAGTAAGTCCACTCAAACTTTATGTGAAAACAACACCTCAATCGGAATACGATCTTTGATGATAAATAAGTAAAACAGCGAAGTGATCAAATACGCTATCAAGCTTGGTAAAAACAAAATGTTAACCGTATTAATACAAATTATAGACAGTTACAAATAACACTCATACAAGACCAATAAATTATTTGTAACTCATATCTTATTTGTTCTACACCATATTTAAAAGGTATGGTTCATCGTGAGTTTATGATTATCGGGGTTTTGTTTCATGTAGGTACCGTTCATCCCACCTAAAATAACAACTTTGTAAAGGATTACGTGGACTTTCACGAAACTGATACAATGTTTTAAACCGATATTGATTTCGGAACTGGTATGGTTTTACTGTCTGCAGTTGTCAACACTGGGAGGGTTGCATTTAACCCAAAGTATTGCTCATTCTGTCGGGACCTATTTATGTACATTTCAAACCGACCAACAACGGCATTAATTTATTTTGCAAGCTCAACGCATGCGATTACGTGTGCTTATAGAACAGTATTTTGGGAGAATTTCAGATGAGATCATCTGTTAAGTGAATAAAAAAAATATATTCGTTGATTTGCTTTCTGAAATTCAATTCGTTTTTTGCAATTTGTACATGACAGACAGACCACTAGAAGGACAAGTAGGTCCATTTAAATTGATTGAGGGATTTTTGTAATCGGTTTACTATTTTAGTAGTTACTTTATAATACAAGCTAAAATGCGCTATGCAATGACATATTGATCAACTTAATAAATAGCCATTACACAAAATAAATTAATTTTTTTGACAATAATCTTCAATCTTAGTACGATCTTTGAAATGATTTTTTAAACATTTGTAGTTATCAAATCAAGCTTAGTAAGATGTAAATGTAAAATGTTTTCATGACATATATAGACAGAAACAAACAGTAAGGACCAATATTGCATATGTTTTTTATATCATATCGCATTGTTCATACGCCTTATTTAAACGTTATGGGTCAGTGTTAGGTTATGATTATCAGATTTCTTTTTTCATTTAGATACCGTTCAATACCTATAATAAACAACGACATAAAGCATTGCATGGAAATTCATAATAATGATACAATTTTACATAATGATATTGATTTCAGAACTGGTAGGATTTTACTGCCTGAGGTGGTTAACACCGGGGAAGATATAAAAGTTGGGAGTTGCATTTAACCCAAAGTATTGTACATGCGGTCGGAACATATTTATGTACGTTTCAAACCGACACATACTGACATTTCTGAGATCTTAACGCACGCATATGTGTGTGCTTATGGTATAATATTTGGGAGTGTTAAAGAAACGTCGAAATATAAAATAAGTCTAAAAATGCATATTATTCATAGATTTGCTGTTTGAAATGCCAAAAGTTAATATGGTGTTTTGCGTTCAATTTGTACAAGACTAAACAGTCATAAGTTGGAAAATTAAGTCAACTTAATTCGGTCAGGGGATTATTGTCATCGGTTAGCTATTATATTTATCAAATGCAAAAAATGCCTTTTATATTCAAATGTGCATGCCATAATTCAATTATAAGAAAGAAACAATATAACATTTTCTGGGAAAACATGAAAACTCAATCAGGGTACGATTCTAGAAATAATGGTTAAAGTTACGCCATGAAGCTTGGTAACATCAAAGCCAATTGTAATTTAAGAAAATATAGAAAGGATAACGCAAAACTAACAAGAACTATAATGTATTTTTATTTTCATCTCATATCTCATTTTTCATACACCATATTTAAACATTATGGTTCACCTTCAAGTCTATGATTACCAGATTTCTTTCGTTTTATTTAGACACCGCTCATCTCTTCATGGTCTTTACTGATGCTTAGTCCCATTAAGATATCATAACTGGCATTTGTATCAGGCATAGTGACTACAATTGTTTTTGTTTCGTCCAACTACACTCAATATAGTGAACAGGCTGTTTTTTGTGTTCGCAATTAGATTGTTGGCTTACGGATTATTCGTGAACATCAATCAACGTTTTAACACTGCTGCAGACAAGACACTAGGACATGTAAAACTACCCGGGTCAAGGGGCGTAAATAAAATGCAATCCAAGTTCCAAACTGCTGCGGAAGTTGGTAACTCCTTAATGGCAGATCCACTCCTTTTTGAATTTGGTATAATTGTATAATGCGGCTGTAGGTGTGCGTTTTTTAATCGTCCACAATTTACTATTTCATTAGATATGCCGATTAACCTTAATCTTTGAATATGTTTGCCATCATGCTTAATGATATACACTATAGGTCGATTAATAATTTCGTAACAAAGTCCGTACAACTTCCTGAGTGTCTGTTTGTGAGAATGTGTGGATGCGAGTATGCCTGTATGTCTGTCTCCCTTCCGGCCAGCCTGCCCTTCCCCACTTCGCAAGCCTGGCTGCCCACCGTTTGCCGATCTGTCTTCCTGTTTGTCTGTTCACACATGTTTCCAAAGGCATTTTCCTACAACATTCAAACTGTGTTGTATTGTTCACGTGCGGTGTTTATGTCCCAAATTAAACCTATCAAATTGATATCCTTTTTTCATGTAAAAAATACACGGCATCGCGTTATACATACGTACATTGGCGGTATTCTTATTGCGACAAATTCTATTCCACAAGATTGTCGTCGATTTAGTTCCATTCGAAATGGTGTTGTTTTTTTAAACAATGGAACTTTCGATATAAAGTTCATGTAATCCCACTGGCAGTGATGCTAATTGTATTACTATGTGATGATCTTTAGCGGACGCCGTCGATCTTATTTTACAGCACCGCTTTAGAAACAGCAACATAGCTTGGCGCACCTCTCTATTCCTGACAGCATAAATCAGCGGATTCCATACGCTTGCTGACTTGGCGAACAGTGGTGCTAAGATGGCCACTGTTGAAGACATTTTGGATACGTCGTTGAACATTGTCCACAGCGAAAATATTGCATAAGGCAACCATCCGGCCAAAAAGCCGACTGAAATGGAAAAGGATACAAACAATAGTTTAAATATCATTTTAAGTCACGTTTACACCAATAATATCCAATAATTTGAAATATTACAGGGACTTCAAACATGTAATTTCTTCTTAGCAATATCGAAAAATATAACTATTTGACATGATATAACTATTCAAATATTTAACACACACAAAACAACATATTTAACACTCGTTTTGTATTCGTTTTAAGCTCATCTATTTTTAAAAAAAATATGTCATCATTGTTAGCTATAATGTCTTCACTTGAACGTTGGCGTCTGCGTCGGCGTCCGGTTAAGTTTTGTGTTGAGGTCCTTTTTTCTCATAAAGTATTAAATCTATTGCATTCAAACTTGGTACACTTACTTACTAGCATGAGGGGACTGGACAGGCAAAGTTACTTTGGCTGGCATTTTACCAGAATTATGTACCCTTTTTATACTTTTTAAGTTTTGTGTTTAAGTCCAATTTCTTCCTAAAGTTTCAAAGCAATCGATTTCATACTTGCAACACTTACTAATTGTCATAATGGGAATGTGCATGTACAATTATGTAACTCTGACTGACATTTTGAGAGAATTACGGCCCCTTTATACCTAGAAAATTGAAAATTTTGTTAATTTTTTGTTTTGGTCCACTTTAATCCTAAAGTATCATAGCTATTGCTTTCATACTTGAAACACTCGCTAACTATCATAAGGGGACTGTACAGGAAAAGTTGCATAACTCTGGTACGCATTTTGAAGTTATTATGGCCCTTTTTTGACTAAGTTCCTTTAAATACTATTAAATTTTGTGTTTAGATCTACTTTACTTCTAAAGTATCAAAGCTATTGCTTTCAAACTTAAAATACGTTCATACTATCATGAGGGTACTGTACCTGGCATGTTGAATTTCACCTTAACCATTGAATGACCTTGACTCTCAAGGTCAAATTATTAAATTTTGCTCAAATTGCTGTAACTTCTTTATTTATGATCAGATTTGATTCATACTTTGACAAAACAATCCTTACCTTACATACCATAATATATTCCACCCAAACATTATACACCCATCTTAAACGCCACCCCGACCCCACCCCCGACTCCACCCCGACCCCACCCCCAACCCCACGCCCGACCCCACCCAACCCCCCCTTAAAACTTGTTTTTACACATATTTAAAAAAAACAAATATTAATTTTTATTATTTTATTTTTGAAAGACAGTCCAACCATCCCACCCAAGAATCCTTTCCCCTCAAAAAAGGATTTTTCAATGTTTTCTTATTTTTGAAAGATAATGTAATAAATGACTACACCCCACACTATGCACACCTCTCCAACCACCCACCCCCCTTTTTGATTGAAGCATTGAGATAGATCGCTTCACATTTAAAAATGAAAAATAGATAAGCGTCCTGCATCCGCTAGGCGGTGCTCTTGTAGGATTCAAGTTATTATAAGCAGGTAAGAATAAACAATTGTATATGCGTAATCTTACATTCACTACAAAAACTGCTATAAATCGGTGTTTTAACATGGTTAATTTGCAGATCGAAAATATGGGATTAGATGATACCCTTTCTGATTAATACTGATTTGTTATGTCACCGTAAAAAAAGTATATACATTAAGGTTTATCTATGTACCAAAAGCAATTTTTTGTGTTAGACAATATTATTAAAAATTGTTCAGTAAAAGGACAGTCTTACCGATAATTAAACATGCAGTGGACGCGACGTAAATTTCTAGCCGACGTTTAGCAGTTACTTGGCGTGAGCTGTTAGTTTGATGCCGTCGAACCTAAAATGCAAATGTATTGATTACATTTTGGCAATAATACAAATTTGGAACAGGTACTTCTATGTCATAACACGAAAACGTCAATTAAAATGCTATCGGCGTTGCAATTATTATTGAGATCTCATGTTGCCGTAATTGTTAAACGTATTTGTGATTTTTTTAAATCCCTTATTTGACATGTTCGAACATACTATACACAGTAACATAAAAACTAGTTTATAAAAGAATTTTCGTTCAAGACATTTAAACCTTAAAGTGATATTACGGGCATCGAACAGTTTATAGGTGTCTATCGCAACCGTTGTTTATTTTTGGTGTTTTCACTTCATATACACTTATATTTGTTAATGCAGCATCAACATACTAAAACAATATCCCGGAAAGAGAAAAATAATGCATTTGAATATCAACCGTACTTTCGTTTGACAACTGATCACGCATGTACAATGTGAACCTAAATTTAGTTTAAGTGCAGATTCGTTTATACGACACAAAGACACAATTTTGTTTTACGTATCATTTCGGCTTACAGGACTGGGTGAGTCACATAAAATATCGAATATAAAATATATTTTTATAAACAACTGGGAGCAAGATGAGTTGCAGATGATTGGTCAGTAACTACATTTTAACTTACTCTTTTGACCTGTTAATTCTTTTCAGCTCAATTCAACAGTGAAAAATGCCCATAATATCACTTTAATACCAAAGAAGATGCCTAAATTTATCATTATGTTTATGTTCTCTGACTATATTCTACAGTATTTATAATTCAAAAACCAGTCGGTTAGCACAATTGAATGAATGCTAACAGTTCTTCGAAGTTTTTTATTCGGATTTACAAGGGTGTTCCGCTACTATTCTCGCATCATGCCAACTTAAAGAATACAGACACACATACATTTTGTTTCAGGAAATGAGAAATAACATAAAAAGGTACATCATCTTCTTATACAAATGTAAGCATAATTTCCTGCCACATTGCTAAGAAACACCTGTTCTAAATCAATGATGTTCTCTATTTTATTTCAAATAGGAGTGACATAAATTCGTTTACCATTGTGCAAATACTCATATGACACTAGTTCGTATAACAGTACAAAAAATAATACGTTGAGATTACTTGTGTTCAAACAGAGCTTTATCCGACCACGCGTGTAAGTGTCAACTGAAATAATTATTCAGCCAGGAAGCCCTACTCTAATTGCGCCCTAGGCAGTTGTCAATTGCTTACATAAAACCACATAATTAGTACTGCTAAACCAGACAAAAAGGCGCTTGTGTATGGTTATTGACCATAGTAAGCTGGCATGACTAATTTTGAACAATGTATATTAAATCTTATATGAATTTAATAATTTTGTGAAATGTAAAATGCCAATATGGCTCGGCTAACGGTAAAAAAGAATCATGTATTCCTTTTAAATTTTCGGTAATATAGGTTTAATGATAAATGATTTTGTTTAACTAAGCAACAATTTAACTTTCACGAATAGCCCTGTCCACCGAAAATATTATAACAGATTTTTTGAGGGCATTAATATAAAGAAGAGAAGCTCCAGCTGCTGGAGCAGTATTGCAATCTCATTATAAACAATTAGTTGGTCCTTTATTTAAGGCAAGTGACCAATTGCCAAAGCAGTACGTTATAGCACAATACGATCCAACATACACACATAAAAGAATAAAGCTGGGGTCACCGCCTTGGAACGTGGTTTTAAACCGGGTGTAGAGCGCTCAACCTCAAATTTGTCCCAGTAATATTCATGATACATATACGGGTAAATAAAAATTTAACCTCATAGCATTGCAACTCAAATTAAACAATAATAAAAGGGAATTTCAACGCATTCAATTTAATTACCATTTAATCACTCAATGGTAGGAAGGAGACTCTAATAATGACATGAATGACGTTTCACTAAAAACTACATTATTTTGACGAAATGCCTTCGTTTACGACTGTCTTTGAAAACGATTGTTGCTCGATGACTTAATACTTAAATTTATTTCTAGTAAGCACACAATGTCACTCATCTTTTTTCTCTTGAGACATCCATCTGAAAAAAAACATTTTGATTAAATAAATTATTATTTTAACAATTTCAAATAGTTATTGTTTAAATTGTTGTTAGGAATATGTAAATTGGAAACGATTTATACTAGGTTTAACATTAAGACAGATAGCCACACTTACAGACAAACACACAAACATACATACCGACACAAGGAGAGAAACACAGACCGATAAACACATTATTCAGACTAATCCTGAGCATATCTTTTATTTTTGATTCTCAACTTTTGTGCAAATCCTCTTAATCTAACATAAAATCAGCACAGACGCCTATGAAGTAAGTTCAAATGATTTTGCAGAAAATATAATTGTGTTATTTCCCTTCGTAATATAATCGTCGGTTATAAAATAGAAAACAATACATACAATGATGTTAATATCATAATAAGCTTTGCTAGTTACTCAATATATACATGTTACATTATCAGCGAGAGAAGATCAATAATTATTGATACGAAAAATATGTTAATGAAAGATCTTCTGTTTGTGATGCAATATTACAGGAAAAGAAATATAGGTCACAGTATACATGTTCTATCAAAATTTGTTTAACATTTGCCATTATGAATATACCATGAATACCATTATCTGACAAAAATGCTTAGCAAATTGTAATACAAAATTTATGTAAGGGGTTATAAATATAATTTGAATCAATAATATATATATATATATATATATATATATATATATATATATATATATATATATATTAATAAATGATTGATGAAATGTTACATACAGATCCACATATTTCGAATGAATGTTAAGATGACTGTTGCTGTTAATGTATACGACTATTCTTGATAATTGATCTGCGTGTTGTTATATGTGTATATTTTTGTGAATAAATATTTTGAAACAAAAAATATATTCGTAATGCAAGTCTCACTTTGTTTAATATTGAAATCTGGTTTTTACAACTTTGATTGTATCTTATACACAACTTAATTATTTTTGCTATACCACCATGGTTTAAAATTATCAAAACGTCAAAATTTGAATTTTATAATATTAACTTGCACAACGTTTTGATAACTACAGTATTTTGACAGTGGGGCTTTAAATATAAAATGCACTTTTTGCTGGAGCGTGAAGTCTACGCAAACGGGCAAGAGTTGCTTCAAGAGACAAACATGTGTTGCAACGAACGTGAAATACAAGGTTTACGCTGATGGCTGGAAAGCTTTTAATTTAATACGCATAATGTCAGTTATACCAACTGATATTGCATAAGAACATATGTCATCAACTCTCATATCAAAATAGATGGCATATCCCAAATACAATAGCACACAACAAATCGCATGTATCATAAAATAAAAAACTAATATCTGTTGAAATAACTGTTAAAACGAAACTCATAATAACGTATATATCATGCAATCAACCCGCTCATCAACAACAGATAACACCACATAGACACGCACTATTACATATAAATGATCACAATAATACATCCGCATTCACAGCCTATAATAAATACACACACATAAGCTGATATCTTTTTAAAACAGTATGTGATAATACACGTTATGCACTATACACACTTAATCATATGACACCGCATAAGATTAATTTATTTCGCAGATATGCACAACGAGACACAGGATTGCTACCATTAGACATATATTATACGATCTAACGGACATGTCTTCGTTCCTCCAGTCCGGTCCGCATGTTAGTCGGTTAGGCTCCATTGCAAAACTACCCCAGCCTACAAGCGGGGCCGTTGCCCAAAGTATTCCATAAATTAAACAGAGTATGATGATCATAATAGAGCAAGATTTTGTGATTTCTTTTGCAACACTTAACTCCATTATAACAATATAACGGTTCACTGCAATCGCCGTAAGTATAGAAATATTTGACACTGCAAGAACGGTCATACAAAATCCATACAACTTGCACCAAACATCACCGAAATCCCACAGTCCACGAAAACAAAGGGCAATTATAAACGGATAACCAATTACAATCATTCCAACGTCTAGTCCAACGCATCCCATTATCAAGAAGTTCACTGGGGTTCGAAGACGCGGTACTGCATAAAATGTTACTATAACTAATGAATTTAGAAGTGTACCGAAGAACATAAGCAACACAAAGATGATGCCAATAAGAATTTGACGGTTGTCCCCTTCATGATCATGAGAAACATTTCTACTCGCATCCATTCCTATATTTTCATCAATTATTTTAACGCGTTAATTGTTCACATCAATTCTGTAATCCCGAATGATGGAAAACATTTAAGGTAGAGTATTCGGTTCTTCCGCAGGCATCTTGGATTTTGTTGTTGATACTGAGAGGTGCGAAAGCTGATGTTCACAGTCAACTGTGAAGGTACTGAGATATTCATATAACCAATACCCAATTGACTGCTGAGAGAAGATACTAGAAATGTAATTTCTAGAAAGTCCAATAATGACTTATGACTGGTGGTCCTTTACACACACTTTGTTATATCTATGTCTTAAGATTTATTGTTTTGCAACAATTGCACTAATTGTTCAACGAAATATGATTTTTGTTTGTAAATATTTAGTATTCGATTGTATTCAAACCATGTTTACTCACTTTGGTTTAATCATTAGCGAAAACGACCTTATATAGAATAACAAATACATCATTTAATACCGATGTAGCCTTATATAAAGTCGTTACATAATTACTAGTTATTTTAAGATGTGCATTCATCAATATATATAGTCAAACCAACTTAGGTAAATTTAACAAGACAGTAAATCATTCAGATAAGTAACATTTCAAATAGCAATTGTCTTATTTAAGTGAACAAGGTGTAAACGGATGATGTATTTACATAGCATATTGGTAGCAATAAAGATAAAACATAATAAATAAATATTTCGTCAAATTAACATATTTAATTTGTTATTTATAACATAAACATAATATATTTTAATTATTCTATATCCAATAAATTAATCCAATCAGCATGCTTCATATGTACCACGTGACCGTCCAATATATTCCGGTATTGGATCCAAAAGTCTGTATTTTTTACATATTGGAAAGTTGAGTACAAGTGAACTTAGCAATTGTTTTATAACGATAAAAGCCCTTACCGGGAAAAAGTATCCGAATGTACAAAATTGATTGACATGGGCGCTTGTCTTGTAAAATAGCATTGATGCAATTAAAGCCTTTTAAAATCAAAATTTAAATTTAAATCAAACAAAGAGCTTCAGAAAAGGATAAAGATTTAAAAGCTTTTGAGACGTTTAAAGTGTACAATACGTCATATATTTGGACTCGCACACAGTTTGAAGCCATATTGGGCTCGCCGTTATATGACTTCAAACTGTGTGTTTGTCTAAATATATCTCCGTATAGTACAGTGAAATGTCTGATAACCTATAAGTATTATTGGATAAACAATATTTAAGTAATTTGAACACATATTAATAAGAATGAATAGCTGGACTCTATATCAAGAAGTTTCAGAAATAAAATACACATAATGTTACAGCGCATTTATCTCATTGTATAAAGAGGCAATATTTTCAAATACAGATGGCCTAAAGATTTCATGTTGGAGTGAGATTCTCAAGGTATACACGATTCGTTAGATGTTAAAGCCTGTATTTACATGTAAGAATGTTGCTCTGATCGTGATAGGGGCTTATTGCAGAGTGGATAGGGAGGTCAAGAATGTTGGTGTCTGACTCAAATGAGACAAAACGTAAAGATGGTCCGATACACATGATTAACTGATAGCTTAGGGTTTATATGACATGCCCTAGACGGTTAGCTATTCATGCAGTTGCTATCAATGAGTGTCGAATCAAGGGTGTCGACTTGAGTATTGCTGCTTGCCATTTTGAGACCAGGAACAGCTCTGTGCGATTCAAATGTGTATTGAGACAAAGACCAAACACTACTTGATCCGTCCGTGCGTCGTTTTTCGTCCTTAGGATCAGTTTGCTTAAAGGTTCTGGACGTTTTTTGACGCTTTGTGCTGTTAGTTGATACAGCTTTTCGTTTTGAGAACAGATCGTTGAAATGTGTGTTTTAGTATGACTTCTTGGCTCGTTTCTTCGTAGAGGAAGTACATATTTGATTTATCCATAAGACAATTCTTCTTTTTGCTTCCAGCAAATGTTACTTAAAAATTTTGGCAAACATAAATATTTAGCGATTAAATTAAAAGTGTTTACACCGGAAGCCGGAAGTTGTATTTTTATTTCATTTTTTAAGCATCATTAAGCAATAGTATTTCTGAACAAGCATGTGATTGTTTTGGCGCTTATTTTTCAGATTGGTGTTTTGCGTCGTTTCACCATTTACAGTTTGTTTTGACGCCAATATACACTCGTTTTTAGTTATATAACGAACAGTCGATTTATAATAAAACAACGTTTTGAAAAGATTAAAATGCGAAATTAATAAAGAAATAGTGAAAAAAAATGATTCCTTCTTAATAAGAAACTTGCTATAAACGTATGCTCCGACAATATTTGTATTTTTAGTCTGTCTCTTTTTAAATTTCACGTACAGTAATGATACATACTTGTTTTTCTCACACATAATTTTCTATTTAAAGGCCATCTCGCTCCCCACCGTACAAAGTGTTCATGCCATATATGCATATGGGAACACATATTATACATTTTACACTCAATAGCTTTATCATTACAATAAATTTTTGTATTGCTAATTAATTGATGAAATTTCATTAATCGTAATTGCTGGAGCATGTATAACAGCAGTTCTAATACGTTACTTTAACAAAAAACATTAAAATAATTACTTTCATTAAGTGAAGGCAGTGTAAGGATTGATACGATTTGGCTGCTTTCAAAGTGGGTTTAGATTTGTTCATTTTACGATTATAAATAAACATTTTTATCAGATCAATAAATAAATGTTTAAAAATATCCTTTGTATGTAGATTTCCCAAAATAAAGGAAGGCAAATTTAGAATGTCCAAACATGATTTCATCCAGAAAAATGATATTAAAAGATTGACATTCTTACATTCCCAAAATAAATGTAAATGGTTTTACAGTCATTGTGTCAAAACATACAGTTGGCTTTGTTGGCATGCCCACGTTTAAATACGAAGGAGTTTGTACTTAGTATTCGATGTATAATTTTATATTGAAACCGTTGTAAATTGGAATACCGTGTTATACGAAATAACGTTTCAAAATATGTCGACCAAGGCATTTTCTCATTTTGTTGGTTATGAGACTGTTAAAGCACGGTTTTATTAAGGTAGCGCACCCGTAAAGATTTCCCGCGATTTCTTCGAAGAGCCTTTTTACCTGTTTACTTATGGATATCTAATTTAAGCAGATACTAATGCGAAGTTGTCGTGGCCGAATGGTTAAGGCGATAGACTAGAAATCTTTTGGTATCTTCCCGCGCAGGTTTGAATCCTGCCGACAACGCATACTTTTGTGACGCGTTTTATTTCTTTTCTAATGTAATTTGATTTAATAAAGCATATAAGCTATTTTTATTGTTAAATATGTTGCAATTGTTTTGCACAATCTTCAATTTTTTTAAATAAAAACAACGTTATGGCTTAATTGGGTGATTAACTGCTGATAATACAAATTATGCATGTTGCATTTTCATTTTTATTTCAAAAAGTAAACGGTAAATCTGTCCATTTTTTATATTGTTGCTGTATATATTGTACCTATAAAAACGAAGTTCAAAATATTACTTAAATGATACTTTTTTTGAATTTTATCAACCTTTGTTTTTAACCAACCCAATTTCTGCTTGGCTGAAACCATTTACATTTAATGGCGCTCTTTACTGCATCTGTACACACCAACTGCATGACCATATTTGGAAATTTTGATGAATTATGAAATTTACATATACCCCAGGGGTGAAAATAAACTGGACAAAAGCCGAGCGTGGGAGTTGTTTTGAAAAATATTTTTATTTAAATAGCATGGAAAGCTTACCTACACATTTGCATGTAGTTCAGTGAAATGATGCTGATTAAGAACATAATATCTTGTATTATATTTGAAAAAGTGTCCATTACGGATGCGCTACCTTAATATGCCATATTTTCAAATATTCTCAAATGACTGTTGCAAGACATTACTGGTAATACAATCATGGTAGAAAATTCAGATATTGATTAAAGGGTGCTGGTCTGTTACACACACTATATGATATGTCTTAAGATTCATTTCTTAAAAACTTCCGCACATAATGTTCAAAAGATTTTTGGTTCATGGTTCGATTATTGTAGATCAATTTTAAGAACATCAGTCATAATCAAAAGGAGGCATTTTCTGAAATTGAACTTTGGGAGTGTTTCTGAGCTTTCAATTTTGTCAGTATGTTGTAAAGCACGCTGGTGTTTTTATGAGAATATAAAGGCATATGTTTAGCAAATCATCCAATAATTAAGGAACTCTCCTGATAAAACAATAACAAATGATGGTGAAGAGACCTGGCATACCTTAAACCAACGACGACTTTTCAATATCTTCGGCATCTTCACTGGAAAAAGCGAAACGGTGACAAAACACCCCAACATGAACGGACACAACGCAAGGGGACTTCAGAACGGGGCCGGTTGTGTTAAATTATGACAACCTGAAACAGCTATTAAACACGCAAGTAGACATAAACCCTTAGGGTGTCAGCACAACAAACTGAGAATTGCATTAGAAAATATTTGTAATTATTACGACGGGGCCCAACATCACGACCGTTTTGTTGTATGCAATGGAATACTTGACAAATGCCTAAATGTTCATGACCCTGCATCTTGTCTTGAAACCAGCAAAATGTTTTTATTTTGAAGATTGTCCGTTCCAACGTCTGTCAAATATAAAATGTGTTAATTACTTATTAAAGTCAAAGTAAGCATGTACAGTCCTAAAAACAACCGGATGTATTAATCATGCGCACGCTAGCATGAGTTGTGTTTTAGATAGAGTTTCTTTTTAACGATGGAATTGAAAACATTGCTTTGTAACCTAAATTTTAACTGTTGAATATACCATTTTACAGAGAGTTCTGTATATAAAATATGCACTATATATATTAACGTTATCAATATATGTTGATATAGTATCTTAAACATATACTGTGGCTGCCATGAGGATCTGTAATAACTGATCAGGCGATATTTGACAGGCGACATATGATTTGTGTCTTAGGATGTTTTCATAATAAAATGAAAGGTGCATGTCAAACTTATTCCTTTCATAATTTTGAGTGTTATCATTTTTAAAAAAAATATATAAACACAAACTATGTTTTACGATTCTTCGAGAGAAGGTGATGCCAATTAAGTATAGCATAGTTGCGTGTCGGCCATCTTTCAAAACAACGAATTAGGGAATTAAAACACGTCCTGTACTTCAAGTTAGCTCACTTAGTTTTAAGTAAAAAGCACATTAACACACTGTTCACAATCAGTAGAACGATGATCATGATGTAGTACTTATTTTTGCTTTAACAAATTATGCAAATGTATGTTAATATGACACAGAATCTAGCTTACCAAGTACAATTGTAACGAACAAGGTAAATCGCAATACAAAAACTGTAAATAGGAATAGCTATTTTATATCGTTAAGGTCGCTCGCGTGTAGCCGGGATTTCCTCATGACATATTTATTTGGACGTTTGCAGTGTTCTTACCTATGTACACTGTTCAAGTAATATTGGTACTTCACAGCAGAATGTGTATAAAATATTTCTATATGCAGGTACTGATACTATCAACTTACGACTTGGTATGAAATTGACAACATAAAGGAAATGGCTAAATAAATTATCGATTTGTTTTGATTTGTTGTAGTATATAAAGATTTGTTATCCTTGTTCGAATTAACAGGGTAAACGCTAAAATATATTGACCTTGAAACCAGCCTATGCGATATTGAGGGTTCCGTAACCCAAGCTTTTGGTGTAAAACTGTCACAAAACCTTTTCTTTTTAGGTTTCAATACAGAAAATATAAAACAAATATTATAATAATTCAACGGTATGGAATATATAATGTACATGTTCTATGACAAGGAAAGATATATAATACGACCACACACACATTATTCAACAAGTTTTCTTTTCATGAAATGGCTGTCAAGTTTGGTTGCCATTGTTCGCATACGAAATTAGTAAGAATAATGCAACTCTACTAGCCATATCCATAATATGAAAACATACACTACGGAAGGCTGTTAATACATATTTAATAAATAATACAGATTACAATATGCTTCCTTAACAGCTCTAAAATGGTAAGTTATGTCCTTGAACTGGTTTCAATTATTGTTAAAATACTTTTATCTGAACCAAAACATTGATTTTAATAAAGTCCACCACATATTTTAGTTATCGAAACCTAGATTTAACACATTATGTATGTTGGCTCTTCAGTTAATTGAAAATTCGTGTCAAAGGTACAAACGGCCTGGATGGTTAATCATCATGCTTCTTTATAAAACATAATAATTTTCAAATATTGATGTTCGTGATGTAAATCTTGGAACAAAATATGAATAGGGAAAACGTTCCTTTTTTTAAATACGAAGAACCAAACCGCTATGAAAACTTTGATTTTTTGTAATATGTTCTTTGTTTTTGTTTAAGTGAAAAGGAAATCGGAATACGAACAAATATATGGTAATTTTAGTTTCTCCGTTTGTCGTATGCTTAACGGATTTTGTTCATCGCAATGTTGAATAAAGCAGGTAAACTATAATAACGGGTGCCTTCCCTATAAGTTTTACTTAAATTTCGTTGGAATGTCCCAATTTCTATGCGTTTGAGTCTGAGTAGGCATCGACATTTACATTCATTTCCACTTAAATGCTAATATAACAAGATGCCAAAAGACTTTATATCTCAATATCTGCTATCTGGAGATACAACAGTTTCTGATAATTAAAGAATGAAAATTTCACATCGTTCCCTTTGAACAATTAATACAGAATTCATCAGCTTGTTAACGTGTGGCACGTTCTTAACACTGCGACCAATGCAACACCAAGACAACGACTTCCTCCCGTTACACGTAGCCTATCGGAATATCACCTCCGTGAAATATTCCATTCAATTTATACCTTCTTACGAGGAAAAACAACATATTTGTATGAATAATTATGTGTTACCAAACACAATCAATCATTCCCAAATAATCGGGTTGGCCAATCTAGGAATGGATTAATTTGAATGGTTTTAACAGAAAGATACGACATATATTGGCTTAACGCGTCGCCAATACAGCAAATCTTGTATCAATGCCAAAAATGAAAAATAGCATCATTTTGACCGACGCACATATGTGCATATCATAACGATATCATAATTACGTATCCATTTGTGCGGCATTCGATAGTCCGGTTTATCAAGCCGTTTAATATAGAGACGGAGTTCACACTGTTGCATGTGGATATCACGCAGGAAATGTTCCGTTATTTGAGTCATTTTAACATAAGGTATATAATGAAATGTTGATATTTTTGTGTTTGAATAATTGAAAAAGTATCAGAACCATCGACTGTTAATTTATTGCCGTTAACGTACATAAAAGCATGTTTCCATACTTTCAAACTTTTTTCTTTCACCTTAGTTTGAGGAATAATGTCCACGAACAAATACCTACCAGTTTGAAGCTCAACTGGTAACAAATGATACTTATTGTAAATAAACGAATAATGTTGTAATACGACTTAAATGCAAATTTAGTCAGACAAAGTGAAACAGAACATTTAAGCTTCAAGACTTTTAGGTTTATCTTAATTTACTTTAGCCTTGAATCTAATATTTTGTTGGTTTATATAAGTCATAATTAAACATATACGAACACAAGCCTGTGCACACATTTCTTTGAAATACCAAAGACAAAAGCTCTCCCTCGATTTAACTTTTCCTGATATTTAACAGTAGTTAAATAACACCTTTACGTAACTTGAGAAACACATTTTTGGTGGGATTACTATAAATTATTTCAAAATATGAAACTACCCAGGCAATAATAATGAAATGAAAGTATTTTCGGATGATTTCATGTATGATCGGTCGTTTGTGATAACTTACTGTTTTAAGATTCATTTTTAATTTTTGTACAAAAATATGCGGAATTATGATGTGTTTTCTGACTTTGATAACTATGATTATATGATTTACTCTCAATAACATATGTCATGCTTTTCCGTATGTAATGCATGCATGTATGTATTGATTTATTAAGTAAGAAGTATTAAGTAATGTATTAATGATTTGAGGTAAGTTATGTATTTATTGATTGGTTGAAAATAATTAAAAGCCCGTTAACACTCAACATAAACGAATATTTCGTACAATATTTTGAAAATAAAGTTAACACATAAAAAGCCAATGTTCCTTTAAGCAATTTCCACAATGTTAACCCTAGATGACATGTGGAGTTGTTACAAAGATTAAGCGACATGCAACATGCTATCTTTTTCATTTTTTTTGTCAAAATGTATTCCATGTGAATTTCCGGCGACGATATCCGAACATTAACGAGAGAACGCGAGATTGGCTTCGAGGAGCTTCGGAAGAACGCCGTAGTTCTATGTAAATAATGTTTTTTTAAATTCTGACTGCATATAAATATTTAATGTTTGGCTGTGATTAGTGAATTGTTAATAGCTTTGCTCATTGTTTAATATTAATATTACATTATTATTTTATCATTGCATATTCATATTTTGAAAAACCGGTAGGCGTTTTAAAATGGAAGCATCTTGTTTTGGTGTGTTCTGTTTTGCACCTAATGCCAATCCAATGATAAGAAAAACAATAACAACAAGCAATGTGTTTGTGAAACACTATGTCCCCATATATTTGATCTTTGACCTTAAAGGATGACCTTGACTTTGACCTTTCACCACTCAAAATAGACAGCTCCATGAGATGCACATGCATGCCAAATATCAAGTTGCTATCTTCAATATTGCAAAAGTGTACATTAAATCAGCAATTTTGACCCATATATTTGACCTTTGACCTTGAAGGATAACCTTTGTCTTGACCTTTCACCACTCAAAATGTGCAGCTCCATGAGATACACATGCATGCCAAATATGAAGTTGCTATCTTCAACATTTCAAAAGTTAAAGCTAATGTTAAAGTTTTGACAAACAAACCAACAAACCAACCAACCAACAGACAGAGCAAAAACAATATGTCCCTCACTATAGTAGTGGTGGACATAAAAACACCAATGGAGACTTCTTCTATTATCAAATTCACAAATTGTACCAGTTTACATTATCGAGTCGACCAACGGAATGCTGAACTATGTGGAGATTTGTTATTGACACGTAATCTGCAATGTTGGTCTTGTATAAACACGTTACGCGTGCGTTCTTTTCTGAAGTTGCTAGAAATGTTAACTGAACAAATCTGTTTCGCAGCTTGTTACTCTGGACCTGGTTTATTCCCAATTTTTGTACTTCCGTCTTGACAGAGTTTTCGTTCGTGCGGGACGGTATACCTACTTCCGGTGTCAAGGAAAACAATGGGGAAATACAACTGCTCCATCGTTAAATGCCATAATTTCAGCGGCAGAATCGGTTAATTTTCAAACAAGTAACATAACATGAATAACCAAAAGACGAGAAAAGCTTGGAGGATAGCAATTGGTCGGAAAAATGGTTTCCAACCTCGTATACTCGCGTCTGTGCCGACCACTTTTGAAACGGAATCGGTACCAACCCTGTTGACCGAAACAAGATTCTTACTGAAAATTTACCTCAGCGCAAAGTAGTACCAAAACATGAAAGAACGCAGCGTACATTAATACAGCCCCTTTCAGAAAATCCCTTCCAGAAAATATCCCTGTCACCTCTGCCCTACATTTTCATTCGTAAGTATCAGAAAGGTAGAATGTTTTGTAGTCATAATCCATATTGTCCACATCATGTTCAAAAGGTAAATAAAATTATGCTTTTCTTCTATAGTTCCATTCATATGGATTCAGCTATCAAATTGATATATTTGGATAAACATGAGGTATTTAAATGTTGAAAATTCCTTTGCAAATGTCTTGTTTTTTGGTTCCAAATTCATACATTTGAGATTTTGTTTTGAAATAACAATATTTGGTTAGAAATTCAACACACTTGCTAAACAAGTTGTATAAATGTCTAACTTTGCAAATATTAAATTTTCAGTAGTATCTTAATCAATTATAAGATTTATATGAAATTTTTTATCAAAGTTCTTACACATATTTAGTGGTTTCTCATCAAAATGATAAATAAACAGATTGGCATGAAAGATACCAACAAATAAGGCTTACTAGATTGCCATCCTAGAATGTAACTAAGGATATGTCTCATATGGATATTATGTATTTTCTTGTGAAGGCATAAAAAAGTAATATAAAATACAGACATGTTGTTGGTTTGTTATCAGTTTCACGGTGGGAAGCCGAAAAGGTTTGCATACCATGATATTCTTATATACTTTCATTTTGAAAACAAAATCGCAAAATATTTACAATTCTACTTTTAAACAATACGCAAAATGATGTAAGGAACAAAAATAGATTTATTTTCCAACTTTAAAAGCGTTCAATATAAATAAACATTGAGAATTTTCTCACTAGGATTTATCTTTATGTTCTCAAATGTCGCGACTACACTCCACCAATGGTTATTTACTAAAAATCATTGTGATATAACACGTACGAACGCGGCAGTATAGGTTCACGCAAATTTGTTTTTACTGTAACACCTGTTGTGCATTACGTGTATGTTTGATCGGATAATCGTATAAAAAAGGTTTGAATAACCAATACGGGAATAAGGTCCAACAAATAATTAAGTATTATGGAGCCATGGATGTTGAAACAAAATCTTTCTAACCCCTGAACTTAACAATAAAAATCGACTATCATCTTTACAACCAAACAAACATGTTTGATCACAAAATTGTTGCGGTCCGGATGAGTCTTATTACTGATGAACAGTCGATACATCTTTAGAATTGATTTTTTTCGCATGTAAGACGTGTTTTAAACGGATAGCTTTCCTTACAATTAAGCAGAATTTTATTGAATCATCATATGTTTAAACATCTCATAAAAAATATTTGAATATATAAAGTATAATCAAAATCGTCCATATAATGGTATGCTTACATGGTTATCGGAACACTCTACATTTCAATTTTGCATATAACGGCTAAATATATAAACGTTTCTGTCGTGTTTTTAAGATCATTTGCTACATAGAATATCTGATAAAATAAAATCGCCCATACACGTTGTTCTGATACGCCTGGGCCATGTGTAGATGGGATTGCATCTTTCCGCAAGTTAACATTGATAAACAAGAATATATTTTTTAATCACGTTTTAATTTTATTTCTGTCTGACCAAATTAATAAGAAACACACAGATAGCTAGTTCATTGTTGGTCAACACTTGATTACAAAATCATTGATGTAAAAAAAATGCACGCTGGTCGATCGTTAAGACAAATATTTTAACACATGCTGGTACCACAAGTGCAACACATTTATACTACACACATTACGTCAGAGAAAAAGAACGTTCGATATTCTTCTAACTTAATATTTTTTTAATATTTATTTTTATTATTGTGAAATGTTGAACTACTTAAGAGTCTTCCACGTGAAACCACGTGTAGCATACAAAAACTTGATAAGGCCCGTGTTCTTGAATCTAGAAACACCAGCCTTTAACATAATAGTATTAAATGGGTTCTCTCAATTTTGTGGGCTATTGCCTTATTTTTGAATTTACACTTATGCACTACTGTTAAGAAGAAATACAACATTCACAACACTGATGACCCATCCGTTTTATTGTATTTGTCTATCCACAAACTGATTGTTCTACTGACAATAAAAATTATTAAATTCTGTGTATAACAGAACAATCCATTGAAACATGCGTTGACAAATAATTATATTTCTTGAAAGAACAAATACAATTTATATTAGAACTCAAGCCTTTTGTCTTATGTAAACGTGTTTTTTTTTTCTTAATAGATAATACATGCTATTACTTATTTAATTATTAACACATAGTATCAATGCTTTTTACATATGCATTACAATACATGCGACAATTCGGTGCGTCTCGTTAACACTTTTATTTGAAGTTTACCTATAATCTTATGGTGAACGACACATTATTCAAAGATTTATTACAACATGATTTATTCAGAGTAAATAATTATTTTGTTCTAAAACTGCCAATAATGATTGCAGAATTTCAAAAACATACGCTCGCCGCAAAACGTGGTTGTAATGACATGCGACGCCTGTTAAGCCCGTATAATGCCCCGTTAAGCGAATATAAGATGGTATTAGTATGCTTATGTGTGTAAGTTTCTCTCTGATAGCTGTGTTGAATAAACGTGTTAGAAAATTGACCCCAGTTAGGTCTTGTGTTTAACCTTTACACACAACATTAACGCAACGTTACATTGGTATAAAAGGAAACTAAACGTCTTAAAATTAAGACATCGTTCAATCTGGAGACGGTCCGATGCAATGTTCCTTTAGCATCGTTGTTTCTCCAAAACGAAACGCATCAACCGCAATTCGAGGAACTAAATTCACCTGCATAAGAGTTCCAGCTACTTGAATAAGAGCAAGAATCAGGAAACATGAGTACTTTTGAACACACGTCCGGATATGTCGCTTAAAAAACTAAATTTCCATGAAATATTGCTCTTGAAATCTTCCAGATCAAAATTGGACAAGCAATCTCGGGATTACCTACTATTTAAGACATTGGAGACTTAATTTGTCGTAGGTCGACACAAAAATCAACTAAAAATACTCAAGTATTTGCTGAAACGACTGCAATACATGATTTTAAACAACGAAAAGTGCGAATTCGGACAATAATCATTGAACGGATGTGGCTCCATTTTCAACAAAGGCTGCAAATAATCGACGGACCCAGCGAAACTCGAGGCAATTAAATATGTTGAAAAGCTGATTGACGAATCGGAGATAAGAAAGTTTCTAGCGATGACACATTTCGTGTCAAGATTTATGAATTATTTATCCAGCATAACGCAATAAGCACGTCATATTCAAGCATTCGATCTTTGGGCAGTGTTAACTAATTACCAGATTATGACGTATAAGTTTCCCACAATCGGCGGATTCTATTCCAGTAGGTTTATGAGCTTTATTGATCCAGACGAACAGAGTCGCAGCCTAAAGTAGCTGCGCGTTAACGCTTGTATAACAGCGCTATTCACAAACAAAACTCGAAGCTTCGGCACGTGTTCTGTAACGTGCGCGAGCACTTGCAGAAAAAAAAATTAGTTATGTCATCGATGATACATACGATAATGCGTTGCATAATCGATCGATACAAAGTCATGCATTTATTGACGTTACACGTCTTTGGTTGATTATATCTAATCTCAATGAATTACAAGATCACCGCCTAGCGGGTGCAGACTGCTCATCCTTTTTTCTTTTCAAAGGTGAAGGGCCTATCTCAATACTTCATTCAAAAAATTATATATTAGCGACTCCGCATAGTTTACACCTAATATTAGCGGAGGAATGATTATTTTCAATATGAACGTGATTGAACTGTTTGTTTATCAGTTATCTTTGTATTCTTATTCATATGTTTAATAGTGTTTTACATTGATGACTCCGAATATAAAGAAATTAACAATGAATCAATATATGATATTATATCATATATCGAATAACCATGTGTTGATACATATTTTAATCATCTGACTTTGGACAATCGTGTTACGAGAAAGCGACCTTGCCATTTATTATGCATCACTATATGTGTTAGTTGCTGTAAAACTTATATATACGCAAAAGAAAAATGTTATGGTTAAAGATGCTTGTTAAGCACCGCCTTCTGCAATGTCTAGTCTTGTAATCAGGTGGTATTATATAGCTTATAGAGCTTAAAGTTGAACTTTAAATGTGGATAAACAAGTTTGAAAAGCTATTCCTAATCTATTCTATCATGTATACAAACATAACAATTTACAAATAAATCGTTCAATTAAACACCAATTATTTTATTTTTCAAGCACGATCTCATGCACATACATATTCATGGGGTAGCACACGGGTAAAACCATCGGCGCCAGTCTAGGCATCTGATAGTGACTTGATGTGCGTTAATATGTTCACAAATACATATCAACCTTAGTTATAGACAACAGTGGTTATTGAAACGGATTCCGTGTGATTGCCCGCTACCATTGGCTATGTACCAGTTGATGTATTCCTATAGGAATAAAAGAATACAAATGCATAAGAGACGTGCTTGTTGACTCACTTCAGCTCCAAAATGTACAAATACATGGTCCATTTTTAAAATAGCAATGGTATTTCATTCGATTATCCACGTGATCATAATACGTTCGTATGAAAATGAAGTCATTTTAATAAATATGTATACAAATTTTGTGCTGATATATATCATCTAAATATGCAAATGTATATTGCCTTATTTTCTGTTTCATTATTTTAAAATGACGTAACAGCTACAGAGTAATCTAACATATCTAGATGGCGACAATGCGATAATACGCTGACGACAATACGACAACGCGAAAGTACGATGGCGACAATGCGAAAGTACGATGGCGACACGATGATACGATGGCGACATTACGATATGACTATCGCATTGTCGCCATCGTACTATCACGTTGTAGCAATGTCGCCATCGTGCTATTGAATTGTCGCCATCGTACTATTGCGTTGTCGCATTGTCATCATCGTTCTATCGCATTGTTGCCATCGTACTATCTCATTGTCGCCATCGCATTGTCGCCCTCTGGATTTTAATGTGTAACCACGATGGTATTAACGGTATTCCGTAGTACTCTATGCTGTTTTTAAGTCAAAATGCTCCCTCTCCAATACGGGTTCACTTCATTTTAAGACATAAGATATTTTGTGATTTTTTCGGGTCGTCTTTCGACGTCACCGCAGCGCGATCGTTTTCGTTATGCAAACGTCATCATTATTTTTTATTGGTTTTCATTATCGTAAGTTGCACATTTAAAACGTTTGAAAAAGGTCAAACCTTGATTGCGCTTCTCTTTACTTTAACAGCCGAACTACAATTTAAAAACGATCGCCGTCATCGGTAACAAGACAAAACGGGAAAAAAACAATTTGAAGGATGAGAAAACAAATTCTCTCAGGCACTATAAGCCTTTCTTTGAAAACTTGATGACAAGATAACGCAGTTACAGAGTCTTGAAGAGAAATACAAGCTCGATTTATATTTTAAGATGCAAGATCTTGACAAACTTTCTTCCATCGCAACAACAACCGTATTAGAACGATACATTGACTTCAGCCGATTGATCATTACCGCATAAAATCGCATGTGTGCAGCCTATCGCCGTAAAAAGCCGCAAACTAAAGATTGCATCGTGGTACGAGCATAATTACCACCAGTTTTATAAAATTACCATAAAAGAAGAGAAACTGACGCAACGTTTGAAGAGGAGAGCGGAAAACTTTACGGCTCTGAAGTCTTTAGTCTTTCAGAGTAGTCCAGACCGATCATAAACTTTCAAGACGCCGATAAGATTTTTCCGCGACCGTCGCACACGGATGCGGTCGCCACCGCCGGCGCTTTTGACGGCGACGACGTAGAGGACAACATAGACGACGAGCAGTTATTTCTAAAGCGACTAATATGCAGGAACAAGCGACAAAACATACGGACGAAAGAAAGTTGTCGCACCAACAGCACTCTCTATAGGTAGAATAAGAGGTTAAGTGAACACAGCATCAACAAGAGCGTTGAACTATCACGTAGCGAGTTCCCGACGTGCCCGAGTACTTCGGATGCGTATCTCTCTAGCGACCGTGACGTCTCGGCGCAAAGCGACACCTACCCCTATTCTACAAGAGCGTAGGACGGCTGACAGCTTAAGAGCCGCATCGACAGCAGCAAGAATCTTTCGAAGTGCACAATCGCTTAGTGACCGCGACAGCCTTGTGGCGAAGAGTGTACAACGTCTGAAGGCCATGGTTTACCAGGACGATACCGTGAATTGCGCCGTGAGGACGACGGACCGACATCAAATAAGATACGCTAGTTGAGGTTCGCCCTAAGCGGCAGGATAACAGAGCGCGAGGAACTGAGGCGCCACTTCAAAGAAAGATAAGCAGATGAAACGCAATACGTTCCGTTTATCGGCAAAATTCTGAAGGTGTTCCCCAAAGACATAAACATTTGCCGGCGACCGTCTAATTGCCGGAGGGCCTCCGCACGATGACTGAAGGAAGCCGGACGGAGCTCGTCATGATACACGTACAATGAATCCTATGTCGGGCGATCGCCGGGCGATAACCGTGCGTTGATCGCCCGATCTCTCATCGATCTCAAATCGATTCTTTTCCGGGCTCGACGTCGGGAAAATATTAAGTAATGACTCAGTCACAAATAATCCGGTCGCCGGCCGATGTGCCCGATCTTCAGGCATCGGGAAGACTGGACACGTCGGAGCCGTCCGCCGTCCGATGAGTGACAAAGTTCAAAACCGCAGTCACAAATAGACATCGATCACCGTCCGATCATTGGCCGACGATTTTTTCCGCTAATCGGGCTGGCGCCGGCCGATGATCGCACGCACATCGGGTTATTTTGTAGCAACGGGCGGCGTCCGGATTAATGTTTTATATCACAGTTTGTTTTACCCGACATCGGGCCCGGGAAAGAATCGAGTTGAGATCGAACAAAGATCGGACGATCAACGAACGGTTATCGCCCAGCGTGCGCCCGACATCGGATTAATTGTACATGTATCATAACGGGCATCGTCCGGCGTCCGTCGGGCATCGTGCGGGGGCCCTCTGGGAATCAGATGGTCGCCGGCCGATGTAAATGCCTCTGGGAAATACCTTTACTTTTGCCGATACACGTTCACTGAATCCGATGTCGGGCGATCGCCGGGCGATACCCGGGCGTTGATCGGCCGATCTTCTTTCGATCTCAACTCGATTCCTACCAGGGCCCGACGACGGGTAAAATTTTTAGTATTGACTGTGTTGTAAATAAAAATGTTAAAACTTAGCAATTGTATTACAGACGGAGTGTAAAAACGTTAACTGAACCTCTCCGTATGGCGGAATATGGGTTTGAATAAGTGGAAGGAAAGACAAACATTCACATTTGAGAGAGTGGCATTTACTTTGAAAACGTTCAAATTCAACTATGCAATAATTACACGTTTTAATATACAAAACGTACCAACTAAATTTTAAATGAAGAATATTAGCGAAATAAAATTATTTCCAACCAATCAGTATTTTATTGTTGACCTATTAAACTTCATGTTAACAAGTTTAATCGTGTTTAACTAATATTCGTGTTTAATTTAGTCACACAATATATGCAAAAGCGACGTTTTCTTAATAAGTTTTCCTGCTTGTAAAATACATTTTCCTTAAATTAAAGTAAAATGATACGATAGCCAAATTATGTTCATATCCTGAAAGATATTGTGTTGCAATAAATGTCATTTTTTTCGCTCCTCAAGCATCGTATCTAGTATATACTTGAAGGCATACAACGGTAAAACAAGCATTTAGCAACAGCGTAAGATTTCTTAGACACACTTAAAGTAATGCGCAGACCAATTTAATGAGTGCAAAAGGGTAATTCTAAACAGTTGGGATAGAAGTGTATTGATTTTACACCACTTGTCTTGTTACATACGCTTTGTAACCTTAATGTATCTTGACGAAAAACTGTATAAACATTCTCACGATAAGCTTTACGATGTTTGTGGAAATTGACATGCATTTCTATTCAATCATTATACTTGAATTAAGCGCTGAGTATATAAATCAGTTATGAAACTTATTTTAAACACATTTTTTAAGTTTACTTCACGGAAGACGGGAATAAAAAGTGGAATTTCAGATGCATCAGTAGAAAATATATTTACATCACCCCTGCAATGTCTAATTTCAGGCAATTAACTCACACCCCAATCATCATGGCGACCCGAGTTCGATACCTTCTTCAAGCGCATCTGAACCGGGAAGGTATTCATCTTTTCGGACAAGTGGGCGTTTTATTTTAATAATCCTGTTGCTCCCACAAAAGAGGACTTCCCAAAATTAAACTTAATATCTTTCAGAGGAAATGGAACAAAATAGCTGACCGATTTAAAAATGATTAACTCGTCGAAATTTCGCGAGTCCGTTAAGTTAATTAGGAATGCTTGCTGAAACACAATAATAAAGCCTTCTTCACGGAAGGACCTAATAATCTTTAAATTACACTCAGACATGGCAATTTGGCAACATTACACCAATATAACGAACCGTTTAACGCAGATTTAAGGTTCATACGCCTCTAATACATTTTGTTACTTTGCAAAATCATGCTGAACATGTTATTAATTAGACATCTTAAGAGCACGATGAGAATAACACACCGTAAGTCCTGAAAAACATGCAATATTTCAATCAATTATTGTCTCAGTTCATGACTCCGTGTGGCATTTTAACGTGTTTGCTTTCGAACAACCGATTCGTTTACTACACAACTTAAGCTAAAGCTTCGATTTACAACGATTCATCAAAGCCAACACATAGGGCTTGAGCGCAAGTAGTTGCATCTTTTATACATTTTTTATAATAGACACTGTATTAAATTATATTTTGCGAATTCGCGCTGAAAAAAATGTATTGTTTAAAGAAAATAATTATTGGCTGATTTTCTTTTAATATTGATTTAAAACAAAATTGTAGAGAATCTAATTGTGATATGTCTTAAGCTAAATAACCTTAACGAACACAGAAATTGATGCAAGATATTGCAATACGAAAGATCATAGTAACGTTGTCAAACTGTGAAAGAATTGTGCACAGTCTCTTAATTACGAAAACAAGTGATATTTGCGATGACCATGTGAACTCATGCATTCTTTTGACGAATAAATTGATTAAAACACAATAACGGTAACAGCAAGGAACTTTTTTTTTAACATTCTCAACAAACGTGTGAATAACAATAGAGACAATTAGGATTATATCATTCACAGATCCGCTTCATAATGGTTGTCTTGCTTAGTAATGAATGCTTGCTTATTTGTATGCCTTTATTTGACATTTGACAAGTGTAAAAACAACATTATTGGTTTTAAAACATTATGAAAGTAGTTTATTTTCAGTTCAGTATTAGATTAAGAATATTTGGCTGTAAATTCATCAGGTAAAATCAAATTGCTCTCATCGCTTATATCACCTAAATGTGGCCAGTGTGTTATGCTTTACATCAGCAAACTTGCATGCGGTTTTAGCTAACACTTAACTCTATTATGGTAGATAGTATTGTAATTATCGCGTACTTTACAAACAAAATGATTGTTTGTATCGGTATTCTGTTAAAACGATAATTGGTTAGTTTGGAAGTGATCAGTAAAAAAGGAGGTCCATCTATAAAATTTACTAAATCATATCTTAGCAAGTTATCGAAATAAAATTGTCAATCAACATAGATATGGGAAAGATTGCATTTTACCCACAACAATTAGCTCTACTGCTTACAGACTCTGAATACTTAAATATGATAAAAGGTCAGATATGTACGGGGAAATGTTTAACAGCATCAAAAAAAACACAAACCAAAAGGTTGTCGTATGATATTTATTAAACAATTAAACTTAAAAAAGCATATATCAGAAAACACGTTATTGTAATGTTTCGCTTTTGTTACAACAGAACACAATCGACAATGCTAAAAACGGGGATTACCGCTTTGGGCCTGTCAATACAAAGATAATAAAGAAATCCTCACGTTAAGCACGCACATTCCACAAATTATAACCTTATAATTGTTTTCAATTATCGTTAAAGTAATCGGCATTAACAAACTTATGCCGTAAAAGAAGCGGAAAAGTGTATACCAACATAACATTTACATCATTAATATTAAACACTTTGTAGAATATAGTGTTCAATTTAAAGATTATTTGATAAAACAGTAATAACTTATTTATGCGAGACTTTGTTTTTTTATATTCGCATTACTTCGCCATAAAAATAGAATATAAATAGTTCACATACATTCGATATCTACATGCTATGTTTTTTCTTTTGTGTTCTATTGCATTGGAACTCGTGCAAACGAGTTCAAATCTCAAATACCATAGGTAACAATTCGATTAAGTACTTTTTAACAAACTTAACACATTATATGGAACTGAATATTTTGGTTTTGTAGAAATGAAGGTATTCTTGTTTGATATTTACTTGTTAATCAATCTCAGAGGATTTCCTTTGGTGTCTTTCTTCTAAGCTGTTGTAATACCATCGCATATACTTATTCATATACTTAATTCCCGATTGTTTTAATGATTTCATGTGTCGGCTGAATTGTTTAAATTGTTGAAGTATGACGTGTGATAAGACTTACTGTTATCGCCGCCGAAACGCAGTAAGAAGCCGCTAACTCAGAATTGCATCGTGGTAAGAGAATAATCTCCACCAGTTATCAACTCCAATCCGTTCAAAAGCACCTAGTATAAAAATGGAACGAACCGTGCGTGTGCTGAAACTGACGCAAAGTTTAAAGAGGAGAGCGGAAAACGTAACGGCTCTGACGTCTTAAGTCTGTCAGAGCGGTCCAGACCGATCTAACCATAAACTTTCAAGACGCCGATCAGATGAATCCTTGACTTTCGCACACGGATGCGGTCGCCAACGCAGGCACTTTTGACGACGCCAATGTAGAGGACGCCATAGACGAAGAGCAGTTATTTCGGAAGCGACTAATATGCCGGATGGAACGACAAAACATACGGACAAAAGAAAGGTGTCGCACCAACAGCACCTAAAGGGCGAATGCGAGGTTCAGTGGGCAAAGTATCGACAAGAGCGTCGAAAAATCACGTAGCGAGTCCCTGACGTGCCAGAGCACTTCAGATGCGTATCAATCTAGCGACCGTGACGTCTGACGACGCAAAGCGACACCTACCCCTATCCCACAAGAGCGTACAGATGGCTGACAGATTAAGAGCCGCATCGGGAGAAGCGAGAATATTTCAAACTTCTCAATCGCCTAGTGACAGCGACAAGATGGTGGCTGAGAGTGTACAACGCCTTGAGGCCATGGTTTACCAGGACGATACCGTGAATTGCGCCGTGAGGACTACGGACTGAGATCAAATAAGATACGCTAAGTGAGGTTCGGCCTTAGCGACAGGATAACAGAGCGCATGGAACCAAAGCGCCACTTCAGAGCAAGATAAGCAGATGAATCGCGAAACGTTTCGTTTATCGGCAAAAATCAAGGTATTTCTCATGGAAATATACATTTGCCGGCGACAGTCTGATTGTCGGAGAGTCTCCACACAATGACTGACAGTCGCCGGACGGAGCTCGTCATTAAACACGTACAATGAATCCGATGTCGGACGATCGTCCAGGCGATAACAGTACGTTGATCGTCCGATCTCTGTTTGATCTCAAATCGTTTCCTTCCAGGGCCCGACGTCGGGCAAAATATTAAGTTAGACTTAAAATTAATCCGAACGCCGCCCGATGCTACCAAATTACACGTTTACCGTGCGAACATCGGCCAGGCGCCAAACCGATGAGCGGAAAAATATGTCGTCCGCTGATCGGACGGAGTTCGGTCTCTATTTGTGACTGAGGTATGAAACTGTGTCACTCATCAAACGGCGAACACATCGACCGGCGACCTGATTATTTGTGACTGCGGCATAAGATGATCATTAAAATGTATAATATCTTATAAAATAAAGTTCTTTATTTCATTTAACATTAATCTCCGAAAGGCGGAGGTAAAAACGGTTCACATAACTGGCGTATATTTGCTATGTTTACTTGGTGTTTGTCTATGCTCTTTCAAAATCGGTTGAACTAGTGTTCAAATCCAAAACACCATAATACACAATTCGATTACGTACTAGTCTTTACACATAATTTAGGATACACGACTTTTAATACATTGGTATGTCGGTAATTTAGTTGAACATCAAGTGGTATTTTTGTCTGAATGGGTTAACTCTGTACCTTTCTTACTTGTGTAAGATGTTATAATACACTCGCATGAAATGCAGTTCACATGAAATGCACGTGTGCCTTAATTTTCGAAAAAAAAATAGTCTGCTGAAATGTTTAAATATGTAAAAAGTGACTTGCGGGAAGTGTTAAATATTGATGACTTATTGTACATATATTGCGTTAAATAAATATTTCAAGTTTAGTCTTAAGATGGCAATATGGAGATAGATACATATTCTTTGCTATGAATTATTAAACTGGAAAATTATATTTTGAGGTAAAGAATGTTTGATAATATCAATGTTACAGTAAAGTAACTTGAATGGACCGTTTGATAATAGTGATGTAATTTTAAAGTTTTTCTTTACATAAACATTATAACTTAAATATTAAAGTCTTCAGCAATCAACGTATTGTTTTAGAATCTTATGTAATTGGAAGAAAGACTCGTCATGAAAAACACAATAATACACATTTCTTATACTACGGTCTATGTCATTAAGGTAATAATGCCATTTCAGAGCCGAACAAAATCTTAAAACTTATGTTTGTATGTAACTTGTATGCAATGTTTGATAATAATTATATAATTTTGGATTGTTTTATTATGAGACTTATGAAACTTTTCATGGTTGTTACATATAAGTCAGCATAAATGTTCTTATTGTTCTAGAATATTATGTTATTACATAAAACAAACAGTCACTAAAACACACTCACGTCATACTACAGTTTATGTAATTATGGTAATAATGCAATTTTAGAGCAGAAAACGATACAGCCAATCCTTCCTAGCTATTATTTATGTAAAGCCACGTAAATTGGACGTTAATATATTACGATGCAATCCCCATCGGCAACGCGTCCCCCATATTGTCGGGAATTCCGTTCGTAGCGCAGTACCTTTAGTGCTTATTGATTTTCGATACCGCTTCATAACAACGAAGACAACTTTAGCACAAGAATAAGTACAGCGCAAACATATGAGTCGAGCCAAATTGCATCTGAAATGTTATACAATATTTATTACAGAGACGAACAGCCCGTTAATTTGAGAGCATATGCTATCATTATTTTACTTATTTTATTCAGATGCGCCAATACCCCCTATCCCCATATGAGGTAATCGTATCGTTCAATATTTACTTAACAAGAAACTAGTTACTTCTTATGACCAATCTTCTTCAAATATGCGAACATTTTTAATAAATGGTACATTTAAATATGTTTAAAAAGTTAATCACACATGCATTCTCCCCGATACGTATCCATATGATATGACCAACACCCCTAATGATGAGACAACCAGACGTATTCGTACTTTCATTCATCAAGGTGCCTGTACCACGTGACTTTTTCGGCTATGTGTGGGACAATCGGATGTCAACAAACCATCGCTTCAGGTAACGTTTTTGATAATTTCTTTATTAATTCAAAACCATTTTCAAAAAAACAAAGACGAGACCCCGGTCATTGTCAAAATACACAACTGTGTTAAGTTAGCGCAAAATTAATTAAAATGTCCGCCCTATTTTTTAAACCATCAACAATATTATAATGAACGTTTTTGTTGATTGAATAACAAATATACCACACATAGCATTTCATTTTGTGTGTTTTCAAACACGCGGTTGCACTTTTTGGAAAAAAATACTTAATTAAGTTTGCGAAAACTTAACACAGTTGTGTATTTTGACAATGGCCTCTCGTCTTTGTTTTTTTTTTATGGTTTTGAATTAATGAAGAAATTATCAGAAACGTATCTGAAGCGATGGTTTGTTGACATCCGATTGTCCCACACATAGCCGAAAAAGTCACGTTGTACAGGCACCTTGTTCATATGAGTGTGATTCCACCGATTTGCATAGTGAAAAAACAACGAAAAATGAATTTCATTTTACATAAAAATCAGATGTAAATTATCTTTATGGAAATATTAAATGGCCCTATGTATATATATGTGAATGTAAACTATTGCATAAACTCTATATATAATGCCCTCTGGCGAGGTGCAGAAACTTGGCAAAAGGAGGGCTTGAACGGGAGAAATCGTGTATTAACAAGGCGATTCACGTGCCGTTCAAGCCCTGTTATGTGTTTTTCATATCCATAATCTGGTCCACGCGCAGTTACTTCCCTTCTCCAGCCTTCGACGACTTTCCAAGCCTAAATGGGGAACTGAATAAGCACCAGTTTCCCCATACATGCAGGGATAATGACTACTTCAATCCGCTTTTCAATTATACCATCTGCACTCTCTTGACAAGGGCTTTATTTTATTGGCAACGTCAATGAAGTTAAGGTTATTTAGTATTTACTCAACACTTTCAAAAAGGCTATGCTGTAAATGTAAGCGTTTATGTACCTTCGTTCCTGCTGTAAATTTCAAAATAATTCCTCATTTCTTACTTTGTGCGGCTGCATTTCAACTTTGTATTAATCCACTGTTTAAACACATTTAAATCGAAAACTGCCTATCCGAAGATAAGCCTCTACATTTCGGATGATGACCGAGTGAGGCATATGTAAAACACAACATTGAACTGTATTGAAATAATTAAATTATTTTGTCGATGTCGAATGAACAAAACATATTTTTTTTAATTTTGCTTTTATTTATTTTGGTATGTGTGATTTGTTTATGCAAAAATAGCGAAAATACACATTTTCTCGGACATGATCATCTGCGGGCGCTTTCAAATCCGTCCCTGCCCTCGTGCTCGGAAGGAACGGATTTTTCGAGCGTCCGCAGATGATCATGCCCTCGAAAACGTGTATTATCCCTATATTATTGTACTGTATGTATGTTAAATTCCTGAAAAGTTGAAATTAAGATACCACATGTTTGTCTTTCGCGAAAAACATGTACTGAACGAACCTGAAGCATGCAGATTTTTTAGTGTTTATAATTTACAAAAAATATATAAGTAATCGATTGTAATGTTTATACATTGCATTTGCAACATAACCTTTTAAATAACACTAAGGTCGTAAGTTACAATATACAAACAAAGCCGACTTTAAACATTTTTAATTGCCATTATATTACTTATATTACTGAAAACCTACTACACTTTTGTGAACTATAATGCGCGCCTTAGTGAACACTAATTATTCCGCAACTTTTTATTTATTGTTGCACATGAGTTTTCTAGTATTGGCTGTGGTGTGAATTAAAATGTTAAAACTAAGCAATGGTATAACAGACGGAGTGTAAAAACGTTAACTGAACCATTCCGTATGGCGGAATGCTTTGAATAGGTCGAAGGAAAGACTAACATTCACATTTTAGAGAATGGCATTTACTTTAAAAACGTTCAAATTCAACTATGCCATAATTACATGTTGGATAGACAAAACGTACCAACTAAATTTTAAATGAAGAATATAAGCGAAATAAAACTATTTCCAACAAATCAGTATTTTATGGTTGACCGCTTAAACTTCATGTTAACAATTTTAATCGTGTTTAACTTGTATTTGTGTTTCATTTAGTCACTAAATATATGCAAAACGATGTTATCTTAGGAAGTTTTCATGCTTGTAAAATACATCTTCCTTAAATTAAAATATAATGATACGATAGCCAAATTATGTTCATATCCTGAAAGATATTGTGCTGCAATAAATGTCTTTTTTTTTCGCTCCTCAAGCATCTTATCTAATACATACTTGAAGTCATATAACGGTAAAACTAGCATTTAGCAACAGCGTAAGATTTCTTAGACACTCTTAAAGCAATGTCCAGACCAATTAAAAGAGTGCAAAAGGGCAATTCTAAACAGTTGGGATAAACGTTCATTGATTTTACACCACTTGTCTTGTTACACATTTAATGAGTGCAAAATGGCAATTCTAAACAGTTGGGATAGAAGTGCATTGATTTTACATCACTTGTCTTGTTACATACGCTTTGGAATCTTACTGTATCTGGATGAAAAACTGTATAAACATGCTAACGATAAGCTTTACAATGTTTATGTTAATTGACATGCATTTCTATACAATCCTTATACTTGAGATAAGCGTTGAGTATAACAATAAGTTATAAAACTTATTTTAAACACATCTTTAAGTCAACATCACGGAAGGCTGCATTAAAAGTGGAATTTCAGGTGCATCAGCAGAAAATATATTGAAATCACCCCTGCAATGTCTAATTGCAGGCAATTTACACACGCCCAAATCATCATGGCGACCCGAGTTCGATACCTTCTTCGAGCGCATCTGAATCGGGAAGGTGTTCATCATTTCGGACAGTTAAGCGTTTTATAAAAATAATATTGTTGCTCCCAAAAAAGAGGACTCCCAAAATTTAACGTAATATCATTCAGAGGAAATATAACAAAATAGCTGACAGTTTTAAAAATAATGATCAACTCGTCGATATTTTCGCGAGTTTGTTTAGTTAATTAAGTATGCTTGCTGAAACACAATACTGAAGACCTCTTCACGGTAGGACCTAATAATCTTTAATAAACACACAGACGTGGCAACATGGCAACATTACAACAATAAAACATAACGTTTTACGCAGATTTAAGGTGCATACGCCTCTAATACATTGTGTAACTTGGCAAAATCATGCTGAACATGTTATTCATTAGGCATCTAAAAAGCACGATAAGGGCCACACACCGTAAGTCATGAAAAACATGCACATTTCAATCAATTGTTGTCTCATTACACTGTATTCGCAAATTCGCGAGAAAATATGTCTTGTTTGAAGAAAACAGTGATTGGCTGATTTTCTTTTTGTTTTGATTTAAAACAAAATTGTAGAGAATTTAATTATGCTATGTTTTTTAATCGGCAATCTATTAAAATGATAAGTGGTTAGGTTTGGAAGTGATTAGTAAACAAATAAATTAGGTCTATCTATAAAAGATACAAAATCATGAACTAAGCAATTAATGTAAAGAAAATTGTCAATAAACATAGATATAAGCAAGATCGCATTTAACCCAGAACAAATAGCTCTAACTGCTCGAAGCCTCTGAAGACTGAAATATGATAAATTTAAGATATGTAAGGGCAAATGTTTAACAGCATCCAAACAATACAAAGCAAAAAGTTGTCGTATTTTGTATATAAAACAATAAAACTTAAGAAACTCTATAAGGAGATATGTTCTTGTGATGTTCCTCTTTTTTACAACAGAACACAATCTGCAATGATAAAAACGGGGATCGCCGCCTTACACCTGTCAAAACAAAGATATAAACAAAGAAATGCTCACGTTAAGCAAGCACATTCTACACCTTATAAAAGGTGTGTGTGTGTTTACTATCGCAAAAGTGATCGTCATCGTACATGGCGATAATAAATGTAGTTTAATATTAACACATGGAAACTTATGATGTAAAAGAAGCGGAAAAGTGTATACCAATATAATTAATACATCAATGTTATTAAACACTTTGTAGAATATAGTGTTCAATTTATAGATTATTTGATAAAACAGTATTTTCTGATTTATGCGATACATTTTTTATATGCACATTACCTCGCCATAGCAGTAGAATATAAATAATTAACATACATTTAAAATCTACATGCTATATTTTACGTTTGTTTAATATGGCATTGAAACATCGGTGGAAACGTGTTCAAATCTAAAATACCATAGGTAACAATTCGATTAAGTACTAGTTAACACATTTTATAGAACTGAATATTTTGTTTTTGTAGAAATGAAGGTATTCTTGTTTGTTATCTACGTGTTAATCAACTTCAATGGATTCCCTTTGGTTTCTTTCTTCTAACTGTTGAAATACCATCGCAAACACTAATTCGTACAGTTAATTCCCGATTTTTAATGATTCATGTGTCGGTTGAATTGTTTAAAAAAAATAATTATGACGTGTGACAAGACATACTGTTAAACTGTAATTTCGTATTATTCTAAGAGTAAGTAAATTGCAAACGTATTACATTGAGGTAAAATAAGAATGCTAAGAAATAAACGAACATACGATGCATTTGTGATCATCTGTTGCCCTTTTAAAAAAAATTAAGATGCGTGACATAACATGTTTGGGCCCTGTAATCGATACATAGATAATTAAGAAGTGCTCAACTTTTGCAAGCACATTCTAAACCCAATAAAAAGGGTTTATTTTCATTATTGTAAAAGAAATCGACATCCTTCATTATACTTATTAATGTCGTTGTATGCATTTTATATAAACACCTTGCAATTAAGCTGCACAAAAAGCTAAAACAAAGTATTACGGCATCATATACATGTAAACATATTCACACACTCTGCAAATTTAAAATTTAAATAATACACAATTTTATAAAAAGAGCTATTTGTTATACATTCTAACAGGGCACGCGCACAATTCAATAAACAGATCCTTTATAAACGTTTATATATGTGAATGCAAATTTGCATTGTACTGTATGTATGTTAAATCACTGAAAAAATAATATTATAATTTTTTATTTTATTTTTGCAAACAACATGTACTGAATGAACCTAAATCATGAATCTCCATAGTCGTTGTTTAAACTTCATATTTCGCAAATTAGCTTTCAGATATAGGCTGTGGCGTGAAATTCAAATGTTTGAATTAAGCTTTGGTTAAACAGAACAAGTGTTAAAACGTCAAATGAACCCATCAATATGGCGGAATGCTGAAAATAAGTTGAAGATCTTAATGGCCTATATTATGAGATTGAATGATTTTTTTTTAAACATGTTCAAATCAACTTTAATAGATGTTTAATAGACAAAACGTATCAACTTAGTTCAAGAGGGAAAATATTAGCGAAATAAAATTAGTTCTCGCCAATCAGTATTTCATGGTTGTCCCTTTAAACCTCATGTTAACAAGAGCTGTCAGAAGACAGCGCGCTCAACTATTCGAGTGCTTGACAGTATAATATAAGCCATCATGGGGCAATTGTTCACATTTTATTAGGTCAAAGTAATATAGTCATATTCTAAGTGGAAGAGGACCATAATTGAAACATATTGATCGCTTATGTTTTAAAGAAGTTGAACTTTATAGACGATTCTGAGTTCAGGTATATTTTCCACTATCTATTGCAAATTTGTAAAGACATTAAACAAACAAATAAGATTTTATTTCAAGTTTGATAGCAATAGCTTGGGAGGGATAGATGGACGGTCCTTCAAAAATCAAATAAATAAATATTTGTGTTTTTACCATGTATTTTGGGCGGAGGGTGGGTGGGTTGGGGGTGGAGAGGGGAGTATAATGTGGGGATGTGGTCATTTATTAGATGACTTTTCAAAAATAAGATAAAAAAGGGAAAAAAATATTTATTTTATTTATTTTTTTTAGGGGGGGGGGGTAGGATGTTGGGCGTGGGGGTGGTTTTGGTGAAGTTCATTGTGGTATGTCAGGTAAGTATTGTTTTGTCAAAGTATGAATCAAATCTGATCATAAATAAAGAAGTTATGGCAATTTAAGCAAAATTTATTAATTTTACCTTGAGAGTCAAGGTCATTCAAAGATCAAGGTAAAATTCAACATGCCAGTTACAGTACCCTCATGACGGTAAGAATATATTTGAAGTTTGCAAGCAGCGTAGCGGAGTGACGTCCCCTGAATAAGAAGTGCACGGGGACCTCTAATTGAAAATTATGATTTTAAAACACTTTTAGAGCAATCCAGCGACTTATCTACAGCTGTAACAAGTGAAATATCTTTTAAATGAACTTTATTAATCAGTTACACATCGACAAATAGTTTTAAAACTGTATTTTAAGCTTTTCGGTGTGATTATCTGTGTAGCTGGACGCTTGTCTTACGTGAACGAGTCTGCCCAACGACTCCGATTATAAAGAGTATAAACAATTATGGCGGCGCCCATGAAATACCGAATTTAACAAAACCTGACTGTTTAACAGCGCTGTTCATCACTTTAACGATGTGTTGTTATCTCACGGTGACTAACCTATACGGATAATACTGGAAACATTTTTACCTTTCCTGATAATACGCGAAACGGCAACGAATCATACCGGCAAATAAACAAGGTGAAATGCAGGGTGCGCCTAGTATTGGAAGTGAAATTGGCCACATAACCGCGTAAAAATGCCAAATACTATTGCTCACGGAACATTATGTTATTTCAGCTAATGGTTTACTTCAAAATTCGTATTTGTAAATAAAACATTTTATCAAAACGAACGAAATTAAATGAACCTTACCTGCCTTAAATTCATGAAATATTTTAAAATACTTGCTTTTTTGTAACTGGAGAAAAACATATAATACTACTACTTTACATTGTTGTTATAATCATTCAGAATTAAAATGCAATTGTAGAAAATTACTGGCAACTTCAAAAACGTGAGTATTTGCGTTTTAAAAGGATCGCATATTGATTTCACGGGCACCGGATAACACACGAAACCACAAATTACTGGCACCGGATAAAGCCCGGAAACACAACAGTGTATAATACACGAAATCGATTGAAACATGTACAGATTATTACGTGCTTTTTAGCATGTTTTATAAACAACATGTTCACATCGTTTGTTCAACGTTTAATATAGAACTTAAAGTTGGTGACGAATTTTAACTACTGGTATGGATGCAATTTCTAACCATGTGCTTGTAACTGAAAGATATTCATATCGACATGCGTATATAGGTTTCTAGATTGTGGGAGACAAAAAAGCGTAACGTCATCATTAAACGCAGATATTTGTTAAGCGTATTATTTCTTGTAAGAAACTTTTATGATCTTAACTTCCGGGTAATGCGCAATAGACATTAAAGCACCTATAGAATGTCATTTCAATAGTGCCACCTGTCGTATATTAACATTCCAATTAACCGCTATATTTATTTACACTTTACTTTGATCTTTAGGAGATGGCTGCATTAATGTAATTGGTTTATTTGTATATTTCTTTGTTTACAGAAAAATGCATTTGATTCACCATCGAAGCGCGGAAAGCGGCAACGAAAATCGAAACGGTCCGATATAAGTAAACCGAATGAAGTCGCAATGGGCTGTTTGCCAATACGCCACCACCACAAATGTGAAGATTCTATGTTTGGCACTTTAATAAACCATTTTATTCAGTACAGTGTTTTTGGCTCATTCATGCTTGCATGGTTTATACCAGACAAGTTTTAAACGTATAACTACAAAATTTAAACATATTTTGTACAAATCAAATTAAATTCAATAATGTTAAACTTTACCTCAAGTCATAGACTTTTGCCACGTAGTGAAACTCGTTTTTAATCAAATCAAATCTGTGTGTCAAATATTTTCTAAAACTAATTTTATATAATAAATAATAGAGAAATGAATACGCTTTTAATTAAATATTTAAGAGTTTATAACATTAATTTTAAAACTATGTTGTTTAACATTGCAAGATGTCTGAAATGGTAACAATTATGTACATTGTAAACAAGACAATATAAGGGATATCATCTATTTATGCTGATTTATTTTAAATTGATATGAACACCGTCTACTAACAGTATTAAGAAAATAATTATGGAACTCGACTAATACAGGACTCCAATAAGTGGTACACTGTATACCACTGTCGTCACAGCTTCACCATTTTCATAAGAGTGATATATGATTCGGTCCACCCACATGCACATAATCAATTACATTTTTCCAAACATAATTGAACTACCGGTAAATCTCTATAATTTCAGTAACATTTACCTTGACAGACTTCAACAAAATCTATAGACAATAACAATACATAACAACAAATATAATTATGTTTTATAGTATCTATAACAAACCTTAAATTTGATGCAACAAATGTTTTACAAGCGAAAACAAATTATACAAATATGTGGCTTAGTAAATATCGTTTTTAGCCAGTTTTTGTCCTATACCGGTATTTGTTGTCACATATTTTGCACTCATATAATTATTATTCTCGACAACAATTTCAACTGAACAACCTACATGTAAACAGCTATCTTTCAGTCCAGCTCAAACAATTAATTATCCACTCCAGACTCAACATGGTATCTGTCTTCATTACTAGGAGGAACAGTTACAGATAAAAACACACAACTTTCTTGCTTCTTTTCAGTCTCTGCGGTTTCAAACCCGAAAAAAAACATCGGTCGGTCGTGACATTCTGAAATAAATTATCATAATTATAGAAATTGGCATGTGCTAGTGTTCCGACGTCATGGGTTTGAGTCTATTAACTGACACACTTTTCCTCCGTGGTTACTTTACGCATGCCATGGGCATAGCAGCTAATCAAAGCAGGATAAATTGTTCCAATAAAGTTTAAACACTTATGACACTCAGAAATTGTACAATTAATCAGTCCACTGCTATATCCTATCCAAGAAATATCGAACAGTAGCCCTAAGTCCATTGAATTAACTTATCAACTGAGACTACACTTACCGTATTCTATCTCGAACTTCAAAGTCAGATGTTAGGGCACTGAAGTCTGAAACAAAACGAATACAGTAATGAGTGAATTATGAAATAAAATTTTTTGCATGTTAAACATACATCATATACAAATAAAAGAGATACTAGCTCTAAATGTTGATAATGAATTAATTCAAAAACGACAAATACCTCACTATGTGTGCATTTGAAGAGCGCAATTGTTAACAAGGGAAGTATCACGATTGGGGAAGTATCTCTAAATCTAAACCGTAGGTTACACACAACTTATTTCCCCTAATATTAAATATAATAATAAATTATAATTATAATCTCACAAAAGTGAACAAAAATGGTTCAAAAATACAAATTATACAACAATCATATTTTACAATTAACACTGCTGAACTGGTCTTAAAACTTTCTTTTACAAATTGTTTTCGAATCGTGTATATAAATTTTATATTTAAACAATCAAGGGTTCTTATATCTTATAAATACTATTGCTGAATCGGTCGTTCAACAATAGCTCGCGTTCTACATCAGATTTATTAAGAACCAATACCACGTGTAACCTTTAATGCCTAGTTTTAATAACCTTTCCCAGTGTTGGGTCACGCCATTTTTCATGCGTCAAGACAGTTATCGGGGCTGAGGGATGAGAAGTAACAGACCCATTTCATTTAGCAATATAAAATCAAGAAATTCTTAAAATGATAACCATATCAGCAGAATCGAATACATTCTTAAACGTGCTATACATGTACTAAAATTAATTAGTCTCGGCTATTATCCGGTGCCTACTTCGTGCATTATCCGGTGCCAGCAATCGACACATAAACTAAATATTTTTTCTACAAACTAAACCGTCACTAATCATGGCAATGATTTAACAATAACTATGCTGTCGTTTTCATCAGAAAATTTGCTCATAAATTTGAATTTCATGGTTAATATGTACCAATATCTGCATTTTACTTCCGTTTCCACAGGTTTTGTGCATAAATTGTTGGACAATATAAGTTCCTACTGCATAATGACGTTTTTGTTACTAAGCACGAGTAAACAATTTACTGAATGAATGTCTTAGTTGTTCCGTGGAATATTGGTTTGCTTAAAATGTTAACGTAAAAAAGAGAATGTTGAAATAAAAGAACACACTTACCTCAAAACAGTAAATATATTTCTGATATAATCCGGTGCCGTATCGGGTTTTATCCGGAAACGTTCAAATGTTTCCGATATTATCCGTATTGGTTAGGCACCGTGTATCTAGTCTCTCTTTTCACCGTGTATCAACACGAAGAGGTTAATAAACATACAATCAGTAAGTCGATGTTTTCGAGAAGAGAACCAATGATTACGCTTTACGTAAATTCTTCAAATTATGACTACAATCTGAACTATGCATCCGTGCTATATCAGTTCCATATCAACATAAAAAAACATTTTTAATCAATGTAAAGACAATGTGTATACATGTTCTACACATGATGATGACTCTGATATTTTAAAACAAATTTCAGCTGCTAGAACCAAACATCCTAGCAAGTTTCTGTGTGGTTACTTGAATATGAACAGTTTTCGATATACATTTCCACATGTAAAAGATTTGTTACTTAAAAATACAATAGACCTTTTATTTATATCTGAAACAAAACTTGATGACTTTTTTGTAGGCGCTCAGTTCTAAATTGAAAATGACCATCTCCTTAGAGCGGATCGTACAGCAAATGGTGGAGGTGTTCTAGCATATCTTCGCTCAGACCTGGCTGCAGACAGACATAATCAGATGGAGTTCAACGTTATTGAGTCTGAATAATATCGAAATTATTTTGAATGGTAAAAAATGGCTTATATCAGGACTTAATAAATTACCATCTGCCAAAGAATAATATTGTTATAATGACATTATTAAGACCATGGACAAGACTAGTGTTAAATATGATAACTTTGTGTTTCTCGGTGATATAAATTACGATTTACAATATGTTGTTAAATGTAAAAGTCTTATGGAAATCTGTAACATTTTTTATTTTACCAATATGGTCAAAGAACCGTCATGCTTCAAGTCCAAGACCGAACCTAGTCTGATTGATGTTATTCTGACAAATATGCCTGATAAATGTATACAAATATTTAATTTTAATTGTGGTCTTAGTGATTTTCACAATATGATTTGTTTCCAGCTGAACTCTGATGTTCCTCGTTCTAAATCTAAATGGATTAAATACAGGAGTTTAAAAAAACTTTAACATTTTATCTTTTCATAGTAATTTATCAAAAGTTGATTTTAATAAAATTGTTTATCAACAAAATGTTGAACAAGCAGCAGTGGATTTTGGCACATAAATTATTAAATGTTATGTTTAAAATGCACCAGTTAAAATTTGGGAAATAACTTAGATGCCCAGCCCCTTTTATGAACTCAAATCTGAAAAAACTAGTATACAAAAAGAGAATGCTTTTTAATAAATTTCAGAATGTAAAATCACATAAAGATTGGCATAATTATAGAAAAAAAATTGAAATCTAGTAAATCTAGAAAGAAAGAAGTCTGTAAGACAATACTATAAAGAAAGATGCTTGGGGGAAGTAACAGTAGGGATTTTTGGAGCACTATCAAACCATTTTTGACAAATAAAGGAACTATCTGTAGCAAAAACACAGTCTTATTAGAAAATGAAACACTTATTACAGACCAAAAAGATATATGTGACATCTTTAATGATGTTTATGTTAATGTAGCAAAAAATATTGGTTATAGTAGCGAAGTTTTTCATGATAAGCATTCCAGCATTGAGAAAATCGATAAAATAAATGTTGGTAAAGAGAAAAATATGCATTTTAAGCCAATTAAAGAAAATTTTGTGATGAAACAATTGAATACTATGAATGCTAGGAAAGCCACAGGCAACGACAATTTATCTGTAAAAATGTTAAAATTATCAAGTCCAATCATTGTTAATCCACTCTCAAATCTTGTAAATAGGTCAGTCAGTGATTGTGTGTTTTTAGAGTGTATGAAAATAGCTCAGGTAGTCCCAATACATAAGAAAAATAGTACTCTAGAGAAGGGAAATTATCGCCCTGTTAGTTTACTCCCTATTACGTCAAAGATCTTTGAGAGAGCCATGTACACACAGCTGCTGGATCATCTAGAAAACATCTTTAATCTAATGTTAAGTGCCTTAAGACCAGGCCAAGGGTGCAGTACAACCCTTCTCAAAATTGCAGAAGACTGGAAACGGGCTCTAGATGAAGATTACTATCTGGCAGCTGTGCTCATGGACCTCGACTGTTTACCTCCAAACTTACTTATATTAAAATGTAAACATTACGGTCTATCTGACCCTGCTCTTGATGTGGTAAATAGTTATCTGTCAAACAGAAAACAATGTGTCCAAATAGGTAATAACTTTAGTACTTTCCAATCAATTATAAAAGGTGTACCCAGGGCTCCATTCTTGGACCGCTTTTTTTAAATAAATTTATCAATGACATTTTTGAATTTGTGAATCAAAGTGACTTATATAATTATGCAGATGACAATACTTTATCTTTCAAAAGTAAAACTACTGACACTTTGGTTAAAACTCTAGACAATGACAGCTTGAAACTTATCAAATGGTTCAACGAAAGCCACAAGAAAGCCAATCCTGAAAAATGTCAAGCCATTGCCTTTGGGAAAAAGAAAACAATCTACAAATATCTTTAAATCTCGATGGCGTATATATAAAGTGTGACGAGGAAGTCAAATTACTTGGCGTCACCTTTGATTTTATGTTAAATTGCAATACCCATATAGCAAATATATGCAAGAAAGCTGCTAGGCAATTAAATGTCATGAAAAGGATAGGTGGGAATATGAACAAACTTGGAAGGCTTACTATGTTCTATTCTTTTATTATGTCAAATCTAAATTAGTGTCCATTAACATGGCATTTTACAGGGAAAACTAATACTAAAAAATTTGAAAAATTGCAGGAAAGAGCATTACGTTTCATTTATGATGATTACTCAAGATCATATCATGATGTATTGCTTTCATTTGGGCTCCCATCTCTTAAAGTTTAAAGAATGAGAAGTGTGGCTTTAGAGACCTTTAAATTATTAAACAAAAAGGACCCAGTTATCTACATGATCTTGTTAAATATAAATTTGAAGACTCTAAATATAATTAGGTATACTAACTGTGTGGAACTTCCTAGACCAAGAACTGAAAGGTATGGCGGGAACTCTTTCCGTTACTCTGCAGCCAGTATGTGGAACTCTCTGCCGGATACATTCAGACAGTGCTCGTCTTATAACCAGTTCAAATCCCTGATCAACCAATGGAATGGACCCGATTGCAACTGTTCTGCGTGTACCCGGTAGGGAGCGCTGACATGCTGGCTGGCCAGGTACACTACTATATAGTATTATGTTACTTATGTTATGACCTTTTTGAAGTCTCCAAACTATTCATTTGATCATGAACGAAAGCAATATGCAACTTAAGCAGCACATGTAGTCATAAAGCATCAGAGGCCATACAACGATCAGGTAAAACTAAACAACTAAATAAACGGGGATAAACAGCGGTTTAAGGGCTAGCCAAATCTAACAATTAGCCCCGAATTAATTTAAAAACATCAATAAAAAAAACAAATGTACAAATGCGCGTCTAAAACAATTTAATCGAATGCAGACAGAAAACTAAAATAAATTAAAAAACGCGTTAATTGAATACAAAACTAATGTTATTGTTCGTGTGTCGTTAGTATCAGCAATCTTTTCAAACGAGTATGGGTACGGTTATTAAAATTATTTCCGTACAAAGAAATAATGATTATAAATAACATACACAACAACTATCAATTTGTCAAATAAACCAGGCATATGAAGATATGTTCCATCCACAGCACAAAAAAGCTGTACTGCTTACAGCCTTGGGTGATTGAAATATGAAAACAGTTCATATTAGCCTTGTTCTGAGAAAACTGGGCTTAATGCATGTGCGTAAAGTGTCATCCCAAATTAGCATGTGCAGTCCGCACAGGCTAATCAGGGACGACACTTTCCGCCTAAACTTGATTTTCAGTAAGAGGTGACTTCCTTGAAACTAAAAATACCATAAAAGCGGAAAGTGTCGTCCCTGATTAGCCTGTGCAGACTGCCAATAATGTCAATATGTGTTGTCTTAGCCCTTAGCGGAAAGTGTCGTCCCTGATTAGCCTGTGCGGACTGCCAATAATGTCAATATGTGATGTCTTAGCCTTTGTCTGCATTTGAAACATTCCGTTAAGTAAGTCCATTGTGGTTCAACAGTATACAGCGTACAAAAAAACGCTATTTCTATCGACCTTATACCTTTGAATACATTCCAATTTTTATGTCCGTATAACGAATTATTTGTTGCTTATAAATATGACGTCATTAACTATAGTGAAGCAACAGAAGTTCGCGACCATTGCGATGATAGAAAGCATTTTTGTATCGTGTCCTCGAGTGCAGATCATAAATAATGATTGATAACAATCAGCTACCCTGTCCGCTTATGAGGCCACCTTGCGTACCTTTATAGCGGAAAGCGAAACTCTTGACCAGACGGCGCGGTTTCAGTTTTCCGCATATGGTATGAAGACCCACTTCGCATAACGAGGGTCGAAATCCAAGGTCATATTATCTGTAATATTATATTATATGGAGCCGAGCGAAATTCATGTTTATTCATGAGCACTCGCTCGGTCGATAATATTGTTCTTATTTAAAACATTGCATTTGATTAACGGGCATACAGCAATGTCAGATATCTTTAACTAAGTTCGCAATAATGCCATAATTAATCAATGATGGGTATCTTGTCATTCTTAAGACAGATATAGGATTGCCAGTTTATGTTTATAAGAAATAATTGTTGAAGAACTCACATGAATTATATATTAAGAATTGACTACACGTTCAAATTTATATTTATTACTGCATACATTGGGATGTTGCTTAAAGTGTACTGAGTGCGTACAACGTAAATAAGCATTGTTTACCGTAAAATATTGAGTGCATGTTTTAAACATACAATTATTAATAATGTATTCCAATAAACAAATGTGATTCTAGTTGTAGCAAACATACCACGTTCAGTATAATCAAAGCGGAACAAAATGTTCACAACCTTTTATGAAACATAAAAATTAATCAATATCATACAACCATTTGGAGTGGCGGTGAGTCATAAGTACAAAGCAGCAAAACCTTAACATATTTGTAAAATCGTTTAATGACACAAATGTTTTAATACCGCAGACAAAAATATGAAAGTCACGAAGATTGTATTTGATATATATATATATTTACAGCACGCTACGTCTATATTGATTTATTTTGAATCGCTTACATAACAATTTATTAAAACGATACGAAATACAAACACAACTAAAAGTTTAACCTGATAGGAGCTTTTGTATTAACAACTTTTACATAGTGGCACTACTAGTTATGCATGTAAATCCGTAGTTTTATCATCATCATATTATGATTTTTATTTTTTTACATTAATTGAAACGCGCTCAAACAAATGGGGGTTTAATGCTTGTGCGTACAGTTCGTCCAAGATTAGCCTGTGCAGTCCGCACAGGCTAATCAGGGACGAACTGTACGCATAAACTTAATTTTGCCAAAACAAGAATTTCTTGAAACGAAAAATATCGTACAGCGGAAAGTGTCGTCTGAATAGCCTGTGCGGACTGCACATGCTAATCTGAGACGATTCTTGACGCACACGCTTTAAACCTCATTTTCAAAGAGCACGATTCAATTGTATTATGTTAAAGAAAGTTGTGCTCCATATCCAAAGACCACAGACACACAATCAATATACATGATAAATGATAAAACGTCATCTCCTGCATGATAAATGTTGGTGTTTTCCCAACAATAAAATCATACATTATTGATTGTTTTTATAGTATTGACAAAGATTCACATCCTTTTAATTCATGAACTTTGCAAACAACGCTCTTAACTTGGCAAATACAAGGAAAAAAACCGTATTTTATTGAAAACTGCGGCCAATACGAGATCTGACCTTTTACAATTCAATATCAGCTCTTCCAATGCAAGAACTGTCCAATAAATATTCAGGATTACCTTGGCCTATTTGTATAAACATTCGGTCGACTCGCCGGAAACATATTTTAATCAGCAAGAAAGGATTCAACTTAAGACTGATGAAAGTAACATGAAGACAAGTTACACCACATTTGTTAGTTTTTATAAATTAATTTCATTAAATCTTTATGTTAGCGCTGTTGTTGTCAACTTTAAAAGATTGCTATGAGAATATGAATTGATATGCATAATTGTTTTGTGAATCTAGTTATATGAAGATAATTGTTTATTCTATTATCACAATATTTTGCGTTAAGTATACAATCAGAATTTAACATTCTTGTAAATAAGTATAATTCATATTAACATTATTATTGGGATGCCGACAGTCAAATTAGCAATGTTTATATTACATAGTTTATAATTTAAATTATTTATTATGCAGCGTGTGTGATTAAGTTGAAGTGTATATGATGCTGAAATTCTTTGTTTCAGCCGCTTGTTACAATAATTCCAAAAGTCAACTTATTAAACCTTTGCATGGTGGGGAATTTGTCGTCTGCTTAAATGTCGTCTGCTTAATTTCTAAAATTAGCATTTTCTTCGATTTTTATTTTCAAAGAATACTATCAGAATAGCAAACAGTTTGGATCCTGATGAGACGCCACGTTCTCTGGATCCAAACTGTTTGCAAAGGCCTTCAAAATTCGGTTCCAGCACTTACAGTGTTAATAAAAGTGTAACAGACTAAATATTTGTATACTGTATACATATTTAAAATAGAAAATCAAAACACAGTAATACACAATTTTACATTAAAAAAACAAATAACTAATTAACAATGTTAAGGTGTTAACAATCATGTTAGCACTAACACAAACACCTTTCTTTAACAGATTTTGGAAATATTTCTTTCTAAAGTTTCGTCTTTTTAAATGTAAGAGCACTAAACGACAACTGTGCAATATGTTTTTAAAACAAACAGACTATTTTCAACTGACGTCTTGATAAAAGAAAGTCGACAGAGTATAAACATAGTTGCGAAATGCATGTATTTTTTTAAACATATTGTCGATTTTTGAATATGGGTAGCTTAAGGCCTAGTTTATACATAACATGATTTGATGCATGGTCTACAAAGCATGTTTTTATCAGTAATAAACCCAACATCTTAACCACATTAATATGCAAAACAGACAATCAAAGCTTTTTTTTTAAATGAAAACTTTCTTTTATAACGTTTGAAATAAATTTTGAAGTCGCCTATTCATTCCAACAGACCTCGATTCCTTATAAGTCTAATTTAACGTGTGGATTTATGGAACTATTAACATACACTTCATTTCATAATCTATATTTGTTCCGCTTGGCTACACTAGCTGGAACTTATTCTTGTTTCATACTTGGCGTCGGCAGCTTGCCATGTATAAACAAATAAAATAAGGGCCATATTTTACATAGATAGACATTATTATTACCCTAAAATCCCAATAAATAAAGATGACGGCAATAATTTTTGTTTACGTTTAATGTCGTCCTCTTAATACTATGCTATTTTTTGTGATGCTGGTTTTATTGGAAATTCACATAAAGATTGTTCAAATGCGTTGCTATTTGAATCCAAAAGGCTAACAACACACCAGTATCTGACACAAATTGTACTTCGTGTCAGCATCTGGGAATACATATTTTATGCACTTTCTGGTTTTGTGTCCGAACTATATAATCCTCGTCGCCATCTCTTCTTCGCTGTAATACGATCTTATCACTTCATTTCGCCTATTCATGAACATCCAACATCAATGATAATCTTTTAGTCTTCATCACGTATCTTAAGGCTGCTATATGCATGACCCCGTGCGTCTTAAATCTGCTTTTTATCGGGCATTAGCACACTGACGAATATAGAATCGACTGGACAGAACAGAATATTTAATTCCGGCTTAAGCATACGAAGCGCATCGTCGTTAAGCTGCATAAACAAAAGAGTATGTGATTGAAACGATAGAATCAACAGTGCTGTAAGGCAGAGAAACAGTGGGGAGAGACCATTTGAAACAATCAACAATTCTATGGAGGGTTCACTACATTATCATATTCTTAACTTAAGTTGAACCAACCTCAATTAAAATGGAGGAAACTCTTCGTTTGATTAGGGTAATTATTAAAATGAGCTGACAAGTAATCGACATTATCAAATCATCAGCACTCGTATCCGTAATTATACAATACTTGTTTCTGTTACAGGGAGGGGGGCTATTTTAGAAATTTCACAGAATAAATCCATTTAAGGACGTATGCTGCAGTTTTAATGCGAATTTTGCTAAAACTAGAATATGATTAATTTTGGTATTTAGGTAGAACCATCTGTTGTGGATAGAAAAATAAAATAAAAATCATGGGTCACCGGTGTTGTTCATTTTTTAATCGCACTTGAACAACAAGCTTATTTCAGCACAAGAACAATTAAACAATAAGGTAATAACATAAAACCTTAGGTAAATTTATTAGAAACGTGTTAAAAACAACCTCTATTTCTCACAAAAACTGTAAAACTGATATAATATGACTGCAAATTAATTGTGTTTAACATGAATCGATTGATGCAAGTTTTGTATCATTGTTTAAACAAAAACAAAAAAAAAACAGAATTTCACATATGAAAATAAATAAAATGCATCAAAGTCATTTTAATTTGTACATGCCAACCTGCCTCTAGATATTTTCCAAATTTACTTAAATGTGTAATGAGTTAAATACGAATATAAAAAGAAAAGAAAAAGTCACCGGGGTCGTTTGTTCACAAATGCAATTTAACTGCATGTATTAAAGTACCATTTTAAAACACAGTGGAAACCATGCACATGGTGCTGGTCAAAACACATACTAGCACATGTATTGCTGTTTGCCAATCATAAGTTAGATTTAAACTTAAATAAAAACACAATCTATGTGTAACAAGATCAGTAAAAGTAGGTAAATACATCATCAAACTTAAAAAAGATGTTTATACAACATTCAAATGGGCATATCGACGGTATCGGTTGTAATGATTGACATGACTTGACCAATGTTGTTATTTATTCAAACATTTTAATTTAAGTGAAAACACAAACTATGTGTAGCAAGATCAAACATATATACATTAATACTTAACAACACAAAAACAAGATAATTGAACACATTTAAAGAGGCATACTACTTTTTTTGAAATTCTTGACATGACTTTACCAATTTATAGCAATTTATAATAATAAATATATTATAAATTATAATTTTAAATATATATATATATATAAAAACAAACACAAAAAAATAAATATGCAAATATAAATTTGAATATAATGAAAATTCAAATAATTAATGATGTATATCGAGATCATAACATTAGGTTAATTAAGTATTCAATTAAAACCAATATGTATACAATACACTTAAAAGGGCATATCAACGGTATTAATTGTGATTCTTGATATGACATCACCAATTCACGGTTTATCATGTGTATGAATTAATGTATATAAACGGACAACCATATTATTGGAATTGCTATGAAAATATATATCAAAAACAATTTTATCTTAACAGTTCGTGTCCGATAAAAATCTAATCCATCACAAGTATTGCAGTTTTAGGAAAACTTTTACATACTACAAACAAGTTCGCATGTGAATACAGATATAACCGAAGACAAAATTATGGCGTATATGTAAAGTAATCATTCACTACCTACATGCCATTCGTTATCTATAATGAGTTTTTTTATATTATAACAATCTATTAGTTGTTGTTACGCTATTGTTATGTAATAATATTGAAACCAGTTTTTTTTGTTTTAAAATCTACAATGACTCAGATATGTTAAAGTACAGAATACATTTGAAGAACGTACGCGGTAATTTTTTTTTAAAATATTTTTTATTACATGTAGCATAATGTTTCATAGATCGATCTTTTGCTGATATTAAAATAAAATAAAAATCGAGGATGACGGGTGTTCTTTATAATAAATATTAACTCCCTGGCATTTTATAAGAGAATAACACTCAATATTCCCCTTTTTCGTTGCAAAATGAAGAAAAACATGTGATTTATTTATCATTGTATTGCCCAAAAATTTCATTTGGACAAACTTTTCAAAATACAGTTGTCGATTTTTGCAAGCACTGCGTAAATTTATGCACTTAAATTTTCATAAAAACCCTTATCATTTCACATAGAAATCGAAGAACTATACAGTAGCTGTTCCAAGCACTGCATCAATTTACGAACTAATATACATTGTATATAAAAAGGCATGCGGTAGTTTGAAATTCACAAATACAATATTTTTTTCAAAGTATCTTTCAACATAAGCCGGCTTGGCTTTTGCGTAAATGAACGCACTTACATGAACTTCAAAATACCAGACAATTTTACAAATGATTCAAAGTAATAAACAAAAATCGTCTTAAGAACTGCATAAATTTACAAACTAATTTATAGCAAATGATAGCAATATTATACTTTGAAATTCAAATATACAACACTTTTAACTAACATATATGATCTTTCTGCATAGCATAAGTCAAGCTCTTCGTAAATGTACGCAGTTAAATCATCATAAAAACCCGTATCATTTTACATAGAAATCGAAGAACTTTGCAAAAGCTGCCCCAGGCACTGCGTAAATTTACGATCTAATTTTTAAGAAAAGTGATGCTGTAGTTTCAATTTCACAAGTACAATATATTTTCGATGTATCTTTCAACATAAGCAAAGCCTTGCGTAAATTTACGCACTTAATTGAACATCAAAATACCAGATAATTTTTCAAACGATTCAAAGTAATAAACAAGAATTGTCTCACGCACTGCGTAAATTAACGAACTAATTTATGGCAAAAGATACCAATATTATACTTCGAAATTCAAATATACAACACTTTTAACTAAACCATATGATATTTCTGCATAGGTCAAGCTCTTCGTAAATTTACGCACTTAAATCAAAAGAAAACCTTGGCAATTTCCCCAGCGGCAGAGCTTAATTTTACGAACGTATTTATTGTAAAGAGGTCAGTTATATTGTACTTTGAATTTCAGAAATACAACAGATTTCTGACTAACTTCCTACATAAGCCAAGCCTTGCGTAAATTTAATCAACATCAAAATACCAGATATTTTCACAAAATTCACGAAATAATAAACAAACATTGTTACAAGCACTGCGTAAATTTACGAACAAATTCATGATAAAACAAAACAGTAGAGTTATACTTTGCATTTTACAAATACATCATTTTTCTAACTATCTACATAAGCCAAGCTCTGCGTAAATTTACGCACTTAAAATCTACATCAAAATACCTGATATTTTTACTAACTTTTCAAACAAACAAAATTGTCCCAATCACTTGTCTTCATAAGCCAAGCTCTGCGTAACTTAACGCACATAAATCATATAAAACCCTGGCAATTATACAGACCATTTCAAGTTGTAAACAAAAATTGTCCCAAGCTCTGCGTACATTTACGAACTAATTATTTGGTAAAAAATTCAGTTATAATAATTTTACACATTGAATTTCAAAAATACAAAATTTTCAGACTATCTGAGTGAATTATGAAATGAAAACTTTTGTATGTTAAACATACATCATGTACAAATAAAAGAGATACTAGCTCTAAATGTTGATAATGACTTAATCCAAAAACGACAAATACCTAAATATGTGTGCATTTGAAGAGCGGCGCAATTGTAAACAAGGGAAGTTTCTTTAAATCTAAACCGTAGGTTGCACACAATTTATTTCCCCTAATATTAAATATAATAATCAAATATAATTATAATCCCACAAAAGTAAACAAAAATGGTTAAAAAGACTAATTATACAACAATCATATTGTACAATTAACACTGCTGAACTGGTCTTAAAACTGTTTTCTTCAAATTGTTTTCGAATCGTGTATATAAATTTTATATGTAAACAATCAACGTGTTCTTATATCATAAAAATACTATTGCTGAATCGGTCGTCCCACAATAGCGCGCGTTCTACATCAGATTTTTTAAGAACCAATACCGTTTGTCACCTTAAATGCCTAGTTTAAATAACCCTTTTCAGTGTAGAGTCAAGTCATTTTTCATGCGTTAAGACAGCGGTCAGGGCTGAGGGACGAGAAATAACAGACCCATTCCATTTAACAATATAAAATAAAGAAATTCTTAAAATGATTACCATATCAGCAGAATGCAATACATTCTTTAAACGTGCTATACATGTACTTAAATTCATTAGTCTCGGCTATTATCCGGTGCCTACTTCATGCATTATCCGGTGCCAGCAATCGAAATATAAAATAAATGTTATTCTACAATCTAAACCGTCACTTATCATGGCAATGATTTAACAAAAATTATGCTGCCGTTTGCATCTGAAAACCTCTCAGAAATTTGAATTTCATTGTTAATATGGACCAATATCTGCATTTTACTTCCGTTTCCACAGGTTTTGGGCATACACTGTTGGACAATACAGGTTCCCACTGCAAATTGAACTTTACTGAGCACGAGTATACAATTTACTGAATGAATGTCTTAGTTGTTTCGTGGAATATTGGTTTGGTGAAAAATGTTAACGTAAACAAAGATAATATTGAAATAAAAGAACACACTTACCTCAAAACAGTCAATATATTTCTGATATGATCCGGTGCCGTTTCGGGTATTATCCGGACACGTTCAGATGTTTCCGATATTATCCGTATTGGTTAGGCACCGTGAATATGTCTTAGATACCAAAAAGTTATGAAAACTGGAAAGGCCTAAGGATCAAATCAGTTAAATGTCAAAGTATTAACAGAAACCGCAGCTGAGATCGCAGGTCAACTTTAAAATCTTTTGATTAACTGTTCAATCAGTAATGGTAGGGTTTCACGAAGCTGTAAAAAAGCAAACGTCTGTGCAATTAAAAAAATCAGATCATCGGGATGTAGCTAACTACAGACCATTTTCTCACCTTAACGTTTAAGTATCTATCTTGAAAAAATTCTTCATTAACCATTTAAGGGCTATATATTTAATGAACCCAATTTTAATCAAGGTTTTTTACATCGAGAATCCAATGTCAACCAACTAGTGTCGGCAATCACTGTTTTTGTAAAGCCCTCCATTAAGTTAAAAAAGTAAAGAGTATGACAAGCAGAGCTATTTTGTACGTTACGACTAAGTGGTATATTTTATCTTGGTTACAAGACTTTCTAAAAACAGAAGATAGTTAGTTGTAATGTCAGTCAGTTTGATGCGGCTACTCAACTCTCGAAAAATCTCATCTTGGGCCGAAAAGTGGTTGGGTCCATAAGTCCATAAAAAACCGAGTCTTTAGTAATATCCAGAAAAATCAACGGCCTAGTCGCCCCTCCTTTCCTTTACGACTGAAAAATAAATGAGCTTTCGTCTCATACACATCTTAGCACATCTTGAACATTTTAACTTATACTGATGTAGTCTTGTATAATATAACTACACACGATGACTTTAACTCGAACAGATGCAACAGTAAGTAGCAATAATAATTAGTGGTGGAACACGTCGAGCATTATAAAAATTATAAATGAAACGTCTCTAAAACCCTTAAAACACAAGAGAACAACGCATAAACTGACCCTCTGGTACAAGATATATAACTCAGCATGCAATATTTAAATCACAGCTTGTTCACGATTCCTCATACCATCAACTTTACACCTATGGAATGCTCTACCGGAACCTGTTAGATCAGTGCCTTCTCTTTCTACCTTCAAAGTAAATCTAAATAAAGACACACACAATCATAATGCTACGATGGTGAGCGGACGCTTAGTAATTTTCATGCACGTTTGCGAATGCATTGTAGTAGCTTAAATGAACATTTGTACGAGAAAGACATATTGAAAAGTCAGTATTGTCAATTTACAATTAAAAAGGGTAATATTATTTGACAATATGTCTACTGTCCAACCCATAACTTTGCAAATACTCCTCTTCGGTGTCGAAGATGGATTATTCGAAGAAAATTCGCTGATATTCAAACATGTGCAGTATTTCATCCGAGATAGTCATATATTTTTATTAACAATTCTTTACCTCATGAACAGACCTTATCCTGCTTAAGAAGCCCAGTCCTGCAACTCTTTTTCTATTCTTCTCAACATTCTAAAGTTGCGAAAACTCTACCACATTTTCTCTCTCTTTTTAGATAATTACTAATCAACTGATCAATTAATGCTGATTTATGTAAACGTTCTCTCTTAATATCTCTATCTACATCATTATGTCACTCTTTTTGTATTATATCCTATATCAAGTTCGGATACATATACTGTATATGTATATCTACTTATATTGTACATTATTAATTGATATGTCATTTAAGTACATTGTATTTACATGCTGATTTGATCACACTTATCTTCAGCACTTCTAACTGAAAGAAGAGAGACATCAGCCTCGAGCTTTTTTCAATCATGTTTTATAACGCTTTTCAAACCTAGTGAAAAGCATATAGATTCTAAAGTAGCATTTATGTTAAAATTGTTTGCATTGTATAATATCACGGTGTAGAAGCATATCGGTGGCCTTTCCGTCAAAATGCTGCCTCTCTGTTCATACTTCGCTGCCTCTCTGTCATAAACAAGAAAAATGGATGATCGTAATTCACAAAACATGTAAGAAAATCTTGAATTAAAACCCGTTAACACATGTGTGCATAAATGAGGTGGTCCATGAGTTGAAGCATATATCCAGCTATAGGCTCACATTGTTCCGCAGGTCCAAACACTTATCACAAACTCTATCGAAGATGGAATGATGACGAGGGTGGTGGAACAATCGCGCATACATGTCACTTTAATGATTTGTTATCATAGCTTTTCCGTAATATGTCAAATATCTAATGTCATTGATTAATATCGTCATCACAATCGAAATGAAATGTTAATTTTGCACGAATTTAAATTATGAAACAATTCGATGTCATTCTTTAATCATTTATCATCAACACAAGAAATATGGGCGCACCGAAATTGTCACATTGAAAACCAAAGACCTTAAATCGGTACCATGTTTCGTAAGCAAAAGAATTCGTACTATTTTATTTATTGCGACTTTATTATTTCAGTGCGACCTGGAAAACATGATTTGCTTAAATAACTTTTTCGATTAAGTAAACATGTTCAGGAAATAAAAATATTATTAATTGTAGGCATAACATTGAACATTTTTAGTTATTGCATATGGTGAGCATGTTTTACAAAATATCGATGAGACACATTATGTTAACTGTACACATTTCTTCTGTTGTTTTGTAGATATGACTTAATAAGAATTCTTAAAAGGTTGTGATTGTTTTTGCTTTTGGTCTAAAACATGTACAAACGTATTGATTGAAGTAAAATAATACAATAGACAATAAAAGATTGACTAGTTGATGAAAACATACCGTTTACAATAGTTTAGTAGTATATTGTTGATTTGTTATATCGTTCGATCAGGAAAGGATCATGGTGACATACTGTGGTCAGTTTATGTCCGTTCGTCGTCGTGTTTCATGTCTCGTGCTTCTTCCGTCGTTAATGTTTAGTTCGTTAACCCCCCCCCCCCACACACACACACACACCGTGTGGTTGTATTTTGATGTTATTTTGATGGACATTTGCCAGAATGTATCTCGGCAATTTCTAGTCAAATGTCTAATCGGGGCTAAGTTCGAATCGAACCTGCATCCAAACAACTTTATGTAAATGGAGCATATTTTTACAAAAGCTTGTTAAAAGTCTCTTAACAACATTTATCTCTAAATCTTGCTAAAATATTATTACAGTATAACGGCCACGTTTTTATATGGGTGTGATAAGAAAACTAGGTCACCAGGGCAAATTTGTACAATTGGTTTACCTTGAACGCAGCTGAGTGTATAAGAGATGGCATGACCCTTTTGTTCTTCATGTTTGTCTATTGTATAAAATCCTGTAAGTAAATAAGATTATTCATTTAAATAATATTAAAGTATCGTATTTTTGTAATATTTCTTTTTGATTAATTATATACATTTCGTGATAAATCTGACTCCAGTTTCATTAGAAGGGGATCATTCTTATAAGCACTATAAGTTGCTTTATTGTCGACAAGTAACCTATTACCATACAGTTACTTAGGATACAACGCATGACGAAAACGAACACTTAAGTACTAAAAGGACTGTTGCTATACAGAAAACTATAATTATAACTTGTTATAGTGCGCTGACATTCCACAAACGCAAATATCAACTACACGTCTTCTTTCATAAACATAATTAAAAGGTAAAGCATTATAAAGTCAAATCATTTGCAATTCATTTCTAGAAAAAGCTCGCCTTCCCGACTATGTTTCAATGGCATTGAATAAGAGAAAATAAGGCACGTACATTTGCTAAAAGTAATAAAAAAAGTTACCGCTTATTGATAAAAACTTGTTCACCGGTTAGCATCGAAGTCGGACTTGTAGAGTTGCGGATTTGACGAATTTGCCAATAGCACGACATGCTGAGAGCCAACGTACTTGTTGACTATTGCACCATTACCTACCGGGTTGACAGTGTATAAGCATATTTATTTAGTCGTCGGTTCACAGTTTGGCGTTTAAGGAAGGTTTTTTTTAATTGAGGTTGTTAGTAAATTCACATATTGTGCTTCGAATTAAAATAATTTCGAATCATGACAATTTGATCATTAACAACGATTTGCATATCATGCTGAAAAGGGGTACGATGCTTGTTTAAAATTTTCTCTGCTATTCGTGCATAACTTAGTAATAGATTTTCGTCACTGCTTTTCGTGTTTTATACTAGACATTCGTCAGCTTACATTTTGCGAACCGATATTCAAATCGACAGATTTGAGAATTAGCATTTCGTTTATTTTTTATGTCGAGTTTCTGTCGTGATATCGATGTCATCTTTGTTCCATACGGCAATAATTGACAATACTGTCACTGTTCTTCTGGTGTTAAAAACATCACATCACACAAGGGATATTCACTTCTCAGTTTATCTTCAGTTAAAGTGGGATGATGGTGCCAGCTGTGAGATTTGAGGAGAGTGTTGCGTAGTGCTGATGATAAAATTGAATTGCTGCTAAATACACCTACGCTTTTCAAGTATTCATCTCGACGCCCGTCAAAATGCAACGCATCGTTGTGTTCATAAGAGCTTAGTTGCATGTTATCTGGCTTGGTTATAATAGGGTTTATTTTTGTATTTGCCACCTTTTAAGCCATGCGTGAACTGTTTGTTTTAACCATGACTTTATTGTCTGTGACAAATATTGCGATACTTCTTTCTATATTGACAGACCTGTTGATTATAATTTAGAAATTGAGAACATTATTTGATCGAGACACATTACGCGAGTTCATTGAGTGGTTTCACGAGTGCTGTTTTTGTTAACGGGTTGTTTCGGCCAACGCCCCTTGCGCTATTTTGGGGTTTATACGTTTCGGACACTTATCGGTTAATTTTGAGTGCCTGTCTGAAAAAAACAACATGTCTGTTCAATGCTATAACTATTTATCGTTTGTGACGATATTTTGTGTTCCTGGAACAATAGTACTTTCTTGTAAAAGTTATAACGTGTTGTTTCCGTTTCTTCAAGAGAAGCAACATATCTTAATGTATGCTTTACAGAATAACCTTTTTATACTTTATAAGTCAAATCGAGCGATTCATTCTAAGTAAATTAATTTAACAAAATGTACTCGATATAAACAGAAAACATGGAAAACAAGCTGGGCATTAGAAAACAATTAGAATCAGACACACGACTTCCTCTATAAAATGATATAAACAGAATAAAGCAAAGCTTTTTTCCAGGAAAAATTAAGTTCCAGCGTAAAGCTTGGAAAAACGATATCTTTAACATTGGAATTTATATGACCGATATGTACACGCATACTTAAACTAACGTATCCAACTGGCATTTGTTGATAACTTTTTTATCCGTATTTTAAACCACACTGATTTCATCTTGACAACGTATTGTAAATGGTATTCCTTATATATTTTCTTATGCCCAAAATACGCCAGAAGCAATATATTTAACAATGTATTATCATAACGCTATAATTTATCATATGATTGATCATTATAAAAGTTGCTTTTATCAGAGGACGTTTATTGCCTTTTTGCACTGTTTTACAAGGTATTATCATATCGCTATAATTGACAATAGGATTGATCATTATAACAAGTGCTCTTATCATAGGACGTTTATTAAACACTGCTTTTTGCACTGTTTTAACATGTATAATCCCCACGCTATAATTGACCATAGGATTGATCATTATAACAATTTCTCTTATCATAGGACGTTTATTAAACTCTGCCTTTTGCACTGTCATTCCGATATGTTGAAACTGTCATTCCAATCGACACTTTATTATTCCGTGTGATTTCCAATTACTATAGATCAAAAGACGCACAGGGGCATCAGTGGGGCAGCAAAGAGAGAGCTGATATTGACGGAAACGGTATAACGTTGATTGATGTTCATAAATATTATGCGTGAGGACAAAATACCAATGCCCTAATACTGACAATGTAAGTCAGATACATTATGTGATGTGAGACTGTCTAATCAAAAATCGCAACATATTTTCATACAACCTCCATTACGAAACCAATAAGCAAAGAAATTATATGAAGGCATTACTTCTAAAAAAAAAGTTTTTAACGTCAACTGTCTACATTTTGATTATCGTTGTACCAATAATGTATATCTGTGCTAAAGTTTTCACAGAGATTTTTTGTTTAACACACATAGTAATCGAATTATGGTATGCAACACTTATTCATTCAGAAAAGGTGATTCAGCGAAACGGTGGTTTTGATTTCTATTTTTGGTAACGGGTAGCGCGAGCATTGTGTAATGAGTTTTGAAACAGGAAAGTAGTAAAGCAGTATGAATGTTCATTTCTCGCAGTTCCGGTAACCATATATGATTACTATCGTCATCACAATCTATATTTCATGTACATATTTCAACAATACGAATTATGAATCAAATTATATATCATGTTTTAATCATTTATCATCAACCTATTCATTATAGGCGCTCCGATATTATCACGTTGACAACCAAAGGCCTTAAGTCAGTACCATGTTTCGTAAGCAAAATTGTAAAACTGTTCTTCGTATATTATTGATTGCGGATTTGTATTTCAGTGCGACCGCAATACCATGAATCGCTTATATGACCTATTTTATTTAGTATAGATGTTCGGGAAATATCAAATATTAACAATTAATGTCAGTAAATGTATATATATATATATATATATATATATATATATATAGTTATATAGTTATATAAGTAAAATGTAATAATCCAGATTGTGAATATTATATAATAAAAGTAAAAACACGTGTCTGGGATTTTAAATATATATTGATTTAGCCAACGCGTTTCGCATAGCTCATCAGGGCATAATACAATATATTACAACGTCAAAATGTCATGGAGATAACGTCATATCAATTATGACGTCATAACGTCAATAAATATTTAATGAAATTTAATTTGGGTTTAAATACATGTATAAAATGTTGTTCTTTTGCTAACCTAGCTGAAATATTGTTCGAAAATAGCTTATAAAATGGAAATATTTTAAATTTTGGTTCATTATGTGAACATTCATCTAAATGTTTACTTAAAGGCATCTGTCTTGTTGAGGGGTCTCGCATTTGTTGTTCATGGACAGATCGCCTATTTCTAAGTTTATCGCCAGTTTGGCCTATATAATACTGTTTGCATCCATTGCATAATAATACATAAATCACATTTTGTATATCACATGACATATTAGTTTTTATTTTGAACATTTTGCCATTAAAATCAAAAGAATTCCCTTCAATAATATAACCACACAGGGCGCATCTAGAGTCATTACATTTGGATACTCTTGGTTCTTGAGATGAAAAGTAAGATTTGGTTAACAGACGTTTTAAATTAGGTGGCTGTCGCTTACATTTTATTATCTTCTGATTTGAAATTATTTTATTCATAACCGGGTCTGTTTGTAAAATGTCAATGTTGTTTTTTAATACGCCAAACAGTTCTTTATTTTTGGGATTTTGTGTTGAAATAAATGGAATTATATTACTCTTGTCTTTTTGTGTTGATTTTGAAAGTAATTCGTGTTTAGGGATGGAAAGTGCTTTTTTAATACCTGTATTTATAATAGATTGTGGATATTTTCTTTGAATAAGTGAATGCTTAAGTTCATTTAAATGTTTTAGTTTAAGTTTATCATTCGAAACTATGGTGCAGATCCGTTTCGCTAAAGTGAAAGGAATATTTATCTTTGTGTGTTTATTATGACACGAGGTAAAATTAAGATATTGTTTAGAATCAGTTTCTTTGTAATATATATCAGTATTAATTTCAGTATTGTTTTTTATAATCAATATATCAAGAAATGGTAACTCGAGTGTGCTTGCTTGCATTGTAAACTTGATATCCGAATGTAAGTTGTTTAAAATAGTATAAAAATTTTGAAGTTCATAGGGAAATTTTGTCCAGAAAAAAAGCTATCGTCTAGAAATCTTTTTTAAAATGTTTTTATAAAAGAAAGAAATTCATCATTATAAATTGATCCAATTCTTGCATATAGTTTTTGTTCTAAAAATCCCACTACCAATGTAGCGTATGTTGGCGCGAATTTAGTACCCATTGCAGTCCCTTTAGATTGGTTGTAGTACTTATCATCAAAATTGAAGTTATCATTTTCAAGTATTATTTTTATGCCTTCTTTTATAAACCGTTGCGAAAACCTTTCATTAACCGAATCTGGATATTTTTGAAGCCAATAATCAATAGCTTCTAAACCAAGAGTATGCGGTATATTAGAATATAAATTAATTACATCAAATGATACTAATGTACTTGACTCTGGAACTTGTGAAGGTATATGTTTTAGGAAATCTATGTTATTTGTTATATTGCTATTGACATATTTTACAAACGGTTTTAACAAGATATCCAATAAAGAACTTAAACGACTTGTTTCACAGTTAGTTCCAGCGACTCAATTTCAGTTTGAGATAATGATCTTTTTGACAACATTTCAACATTCTAAAATGGAAAATGACACTAAACATAACATATCATTAAAAGAAAGAAAAGCTATAGATTTATTAGCAGAAGACAAATCCATAACTATTAAAGAAGCAGATAAGGGTGGCGGAATTGTTATAATGAATACAGACTTTTATAGAAGAAAATTATTAGCAATGTTAAATGACGTTGAATATTATAAACAAATCCCTGATAATGGTAGTCAAATAACTTTCAAAAATACGCAATTTACTAAAGGAAAATAATTAACTAACTAAACAGGAAAATGATTTCTTAGTAAAATTCGAATGGAAAACAAGCCTATTTTATGGTCTTCCAAAAATTCATAAAAGTAAAATCATTCAGGATGCAATTAAACACAGCAATTCAGAATATATAGAGTTAATGGATCCAGACGATTTAAACTTTCGCCCAATAGTCGCTGGAACTAACTTATGATGGTGTTAGGTTAATGTCCGTCCGTCGTTGTGTTTGATGTCTCGTCCGTCGTGAATATTAAATTCGTTACCATCGGTCTGGCCGTATTGTGATGTTATCTCGATGAACCTTTCTCAGAATGTTTTTCTCGACAATATGTAGCCAAATTCCGAATCGGAGTCGCGTACGTAAAGAACAATAGATAACCAAGTCAAATCTAAGAAAATGATTGTTACCCATCTTGAGGCCAGAGTTACGACTCAATCTTAATTTAACTAAATAAGACTGATTATCGTAATGTAAGGTTCAAAGTTGAATCGGGATGTCACATTCTGACAAGTATGCTATCAACTCATATGTTACAACAAAACGGCTGTTCCATTCAAAAAGCAACACTTATGACTCAGGTTCGAATCGAACTTGCATCTTAAAACTATGTGTTAAGAAATAAAAATGAAAATATTGTTACATCTCTCTTTGCCTCAACTATCTCTCAAGCTTTCTACCCAGTGTAATCGTAATAATGACAGTGTAAGTGTAACAGTCATGAATTAATACGGGTGTGGTAAATTACATATGACACAAGGCAAGTATTTTACAATTGGTTCTCCTTGAAATTAACTGAATGCTTAAGGGACGACATTGCCCTTTTATTTGAATATGTGTGTCTGGTCTAAAATCGTGTAAGTAAATAACATACTTAATTTGAATAATATGTAAGTATTGTATATATGTGATATATATATATATATATATATATATATATATATATATATATATATATATATATATATATATGAACACTTATAACATTTAGTGATACATCTGATCGATTTAAATACTTATAAACATATTATAACTCAATTTCATCCGATATGGTTCACTCTGATACGTATTTTGTTCCTGTGATGTCAACACGTATTCAGTTTCCAAACATTTCTAAACAGGATATAAAAACATGACGAAAACGAACACTTTACTGCTCAGAGAACTGTTGTTTTTCAGGAAACTATAATTGTAACTATCTATGGCGCGTTGGACATTAATCGCAAGCAATTATCAACTACAACTCGTCGTTAAAAAACAGGCTTCAATAGTACATGTACAGAATAAGTAAGATCATTCGCAATCCGTGACCGGAATACGATGTTATTTTTGGGCCTACTTATGCAAAAGAATTATCCACTTGTATGTATACACGTAATTAAAACACATATTTAAAATCGAAAGCGACGGCATTTAATAATACTATGTCATTGAGCATTGACACTGAAGCAGTGTGCTCGATTCGAATATATCTTCCTAAGCACAAACCGTATCCAAAACAGTAAAACCTTTTTTAAACAAAAATAGATTTGCCTATATCATTTTACGTATTGTAAAAGTAAATTGTAACATCAAGTATGACCTGAGAAACTGGTATCAAATAATGGCCTTTGGGTTAAACACGACTATGCCCGACTGGTCACATGTTCAATGTGGACAAATTGTAAAATCACTTTAAATATTCTCTAAATCAGCAAGACACAGAGCTTTGATATGAAGTATGTAACCTCAGACAATCGTCCTCAGTTTGAAATGGTAGTAAATGTTCTAAAAATTATAAAAATGTGGTCAAAAATAACCATTCCGTAGCAGTCAAAGACTGGATGTGTACAAATAACTTAAAATTTCTCTGAAAGGAAAAGACATGTAATTGCATTTCAGAAAAACGGGATTTCATCCAAGTAAATTGCATTTTACATACCACATAAATGTTAACTTACACAGTGTAGATACATTTCTAAAGTCAATGCAAATATAAGAATAGATATGATACTATAAAACTAAAACTTTAGTATAATTAAACATTTTAAACAAATCACTTCTTAATAAAGTGGGGGAATAAGAAACATTTTCGGACACGTTTTTGTTAAAGGGGCCTTTTCAAATTTTGGTAAATTGACAAAATTAAAAATTTAAAAAAACATGTTTCACAATCGCAAATTTTCGTTTTAGTTATTATATTTGCGAGGAAACAGTAATACTGAACATTTAACTTGCTCTTAAATATCCATTATATGCATCGGAAACGGTATTCCCTGACATGTGCGTGCTCAACAACAGTTGCTCTAGAAGTTGTCCGTGTAAAATAGTCATGTGCGTGCTCAACAGCAATCGTCAAAACCAATCGAATCTCAACTTTACCTTGAAAACAACGCCATTAGTAATTGATGTATCCATTTTTTCGCCAGTTTCAATGCGTCCGCATAAACAACTGGTACTTAAACAGTGCTAATTAGTGTGAAAACAGTTAGATTATTTTTAGTCCATGTACAACAGCAATTGACGGTTCAGGAAATTGCAAAATATTCCATGAGTAATCTCCACACACAGACCAACCAGAGGGAAACGGTTGATACTCAATGAAATCGCGTCCGGCTGGTCCTATGATAGGCGTCGTCCGATTAATAACAAGCAAGTAATAAGGAAGATGTACCTGTTTAAACACTAAAATTGTCCATCTTATCGGCGGCCATGTTATCTCAATTCTGACCACGTGATTATTCGCATTGAATATAAAGCATATACGGACAAACTTCAATACACGACAAAATATGTATAAAGGTCCCTTTAAGTTTTTGGAGAGCAACTAAAAAAAACTAAAAAATGCAATTACTCATTCAAAATGACTACACAAATTTAAGTCGGTATTCCTGACAAACAAAACAGATTTATTTGCAAATTTTTTAATATTTTCTGCATGTCATCGTCGTAGGAAAAACAACTTCTAATTTTCGTCAGCGCCGACGGCACAAACATAAAGGTTACTACTGACTTGAAACCGCCAGCTTCGTGATTTATGTTACGTTTCACGCCTATTGATGGCGTGACCCGGGCGTCGTCCCTTTCTTTTACTCGGCGGCCTCGAGAGATTCAGAATTCGGTTTGAACTGTTGCACGGGATGGAATCATTGCGACCATAACGCTAGTGTTATATTCGTAAAATGTCGCAATGCAGCTTCCGTTGTGGTGGTAATTTCAATACATGGATGCAAACGGTGAGTACGATTTTATTTTTTTTACGTTTCCCGAAGGCAAAGAGATATAATTTTAAAAATCGAGGAATGCTATTCGATACGAATATTAATTTTGTTTACTATTCTGGAAAAGTTCTTGAGAAATATCCAATATTCTTACCTCAAGGACTTTCATACGGTTGTTTCACACGATGTTGACAATGAAAAAGTCTAATATTTGAAGATATTATGATATATTTTTGTAAAGTAAATTAAATCCCATTTTATCTTCGCTTTTATAATAACTTTGCTCGGCTTTAAACAATATCGTAACTCCTGCTGAAAAAAGGCGTTGTGCCCATTTTTTTAATGTTGTTGTCGCGAACATGTTGTGGTCATTTTTTTATTGTTGTGGTGCTGATGTGAAGTAATTTATATAAGAAGAAACATATGGGCAGTAATTTAACATGTTTTATTTAAAAACAGAAACAAAACAATTATGTTGCACGACAGCCTCGCTTTACGACCTCTCATAGTAAACAATATTTTTAGTATTGCTTGTTTACTGAAGATTGGATTTTTCAAGAAAAGACGAAAGAAAGGATTGTTCATATCCAGTATCAAACGGCTTTCTTACAATACATAAGTCCGTGGAGAACCATCTTTAAATCGAACGTTAAATACCAGTACGCCTGTTAAAAAGAGTGGTGGAAAACGATTATGCCCAAATAGCTGTCAGAAAAAATATTTTCTCCTGCATTGAAACGGAGTAGAAAATTGTCACCAATCCCCAAAATAAGTGATATTATTTCAAAACCCATAAGGCATACAAGCAATTCATATATTGGCAAAGCTAAAAAAGAATCAGCATTTAATTCACTTGAACGATCAAATATTTCATTTATAAGGCATGCCAGTGAAGAAACATACATATACGGTGATGGTGCAAAATTGTTTGAAAATGAAGCGGACATCAAAGAATCATCCATTTGAAACAAATGCTGTTAAGAATAGACCTATTAATGACGACATACACCAACTTTTCGACGAGATGTTAGGCATCTTAAAAGAACACAATGTGAAAGAGGACTTTGTAACATCTTGACATTGGTAGACACAATAGGTTTCCGATGGACAATGTTGCATTTTTTTGTTCCTTGATGTTGTGAAATGGTTTAACAGTAACTATACGCGTGCAATGCGTTACAGTGATACAAGCTTGCACTTGTTTTGGTTTGGCAAACGATTATTTGGAGGAAAGTTCATGAAAGTGTATTTATTTAATTGAAATGCAGAGTGATTCCTGAAGTAACCAGCACCAGATTTTGAACATGAGCGAGTCTTGATCAAATATAGATTATACAATCAGATGGGTAACAATCAGACTGGCGGACGGACAAGGACGGACGGACAGACAAAGGGACAGACATACATACACAGAGATAGACAGATGGTATGAGAGGCAGACACAGAGACTGATAGACAGACAAAGAGACAGACCAACATACTCAATTATCCTTCTGTTTTACTTCCCATCAGCACGTCAACAATGAATTGCGACCACAGCATATGCTCGCGACCACAACATTTTCAAAACGACGGGTACAACGCCTTCTTTTCAGCAGAGGTTACGATATTGTTTGAAGCCGAGAATAGTTTTTAAAACAAACGAATATAAAATGGGATTTTCTATACACAAATGTCACAATATCGTAAACATATTAGACTCATTCATTGGCAACATCACACCAACCTTTGTACAGTCCTTGAGGCTAGGATATCGGATTTGTTTCAAGACTTTTGCCAAAATAATATTCGTATCGAATACCATCCCTCGATCATTAAATAAAGGTTTGTATGTCTTCGGGAAACGTAAAAAACAAAATCGTACTCACCTTTTGCATCCATTTTTTGAAATTGCCGCAACAACGGAAGCTACATTGCGACATTTAACGCACATCACACTAGCGTCATTGTCGCAATGATTCCACCCTGTGTGTTGTCACGGTACTTTCTTCTTTTAAACTCTATAGTAGAGTTGTTGTTTATTGCTATTAAGTGTTAATGCGGTTTTAGATATTAATATTTTCACAAAAATGAATGCTGTTTTTGTGTGTGCAAATATCATAGATCTTAGCATCGCGATTTGGTTATTTTTTCTTAAAAGGTTATATCTTTATTTTCCTTTTTGGATTTTCCTGTTTAATATATATCCAGTAATTGTATATCATAACTATACTTATGTAAATAAATGTTAGACTTCATATCAAATTTGTATTGTTATTGAAGTAAAAACTACAATATGAGAGTGATGACACCAACTATTTTAAACTATTTCACGTCCGAAATATTTTCTCCCGTCTTGGCCGAGATAATCCTGAAGTAAGATAGGCTAATCTCGTACTTGCCGAAGTTTTTTTGAAGTTCGAGTGATTAAATCTTGTATTGGTCGTAGATTTTACTTAGTATGCTAATTGGTCCCGTAGTTCCCGAGGCTACTTGTAAATTGATGATGATAAATATCAGCATATTTTAATTTAAATATTGTACCAGTGCCATGTACAGGCTGTTCACGAAAAGTGATATTTTTACAATGACAAATCTTCTAACCGGCTAACCAGATTTCAACATTAAAAAATACAATCCAAGTATTATGACCACGAAATTTAAAATACGATACAGCTTCTTGTGTTGAACGTTGTTGACTACAAGATATTGTTTTTGCATGTTTTAGTACAATATTAGCATACTATCATGCCCACATCTTCGATATATTCAGAAAGATAAGTTATGGTCGTTTATATAAATTGTTATGAAACATAAGCAATAACTAGAGAGAAGGCGTGGTAGTTATCAATATGTATAAAATAGCATCTTATTTTCTTATATCATTTTTATGTGACGTCATTACATAACAGTGTAATTTTTAAGGGACTTGTAATAAATAGTGTTTAACCAATGATTATTATATATCGAAATCGCAAAAAGCGTTTGTAATGCTCTTCATTGACAATTGAGCAAAACCATTACCAACAAACATTATCACGGACTTCAATTTAAAAAAACTGCTTGGAATAGTGTTATTTCCAGGTTGTAATCTGGGACAAGGCAATGTTTCATTCTACCTGTTTATTTTGCTTTAATAATACATTTAAAAAACCTGTTTTTCAAATGTAACAGTTATGAAAGTTAATATATGTAATCCATTCTCTTGCATTCTCTTAATCGTCGTTCTAGCCTGAGATTTCGATGAATTTGACTGAAATTTCTTTAACTTGAAGTTCGTAAATATGTTTGATTGACTTCATAAGTAGTCACTCTTCATTTTAATAAACCAAGCCAATGCCTTTACTGAAACAAATGCAGTCATAATGTGTGTTTGTTTTTATTCCAAAGCACATAGTTTGTGCGTTTTATGGAGTAATGTATGCGTTATGAGCGCAAAATGCGCAAATAGAAGCAGCTACTTACATATCATGCGAACGCAGTCAACGATGTAAAAACGCGATAAATATGTGGTTTGCCGTAAAGTACCACTTAAATATTTATAACATAGTTCGCAGCGATCACTGTACTTTCCTTTTTTTAAGAATTCAAGCGTTTTTGTAACGCCGTCAGATTTAACAAATGAATAGACACTGAGTTTAGAAATAAACTCTGTGTTTAACACAACCGAATATCATTGACATTCTTTAGTATTAAACACTTATCAACAATATAATGCACTTTCTCGAATCTGAGAAAGACAATAATTTCAGTGAATTGGTTTGCTACGAGTATAATGTATAATGATGTAGAATTACATGTGACTAAGTGTCGGATTTTGCTGAGTGCGAGTTTGAAACCATTATGATTTAACATGTTTTGTTGTTTCTAAAATGTATGGTGTTTACATTGAAACAGTATTAATTTTTGATATATTTGACACATGGTAAATTGCGGACATTTTTATACTTAGTATAAGTTATTGACATTTAGACTTATGCATTGAAGACACATTTTCATTTTAGTATAGGCTATTGACATTTATAGACCCAGTAAAAACTTTGCAGGTATGACAAGCCCAATGGTTCCAATGTTCAATAACATGTTGTTTGTCTGTCGTTAAACTTAGCACTTCTTTCAAAACAATGTGTTTAATACAATACTGTGTGTAATCATACCACTGCATTGACATCTGCTTCATATAACGCTACGTGATATCATTTTATATAATGTTCAACAGGTTGTTCATAGATTTAACACATAAGTTATACGTTATTGTACACGTTAATCAGATTCATCAAAACAAACAATTTGATAACGATATGTAGTACATTTTATCCACAGAAAACAACAAATAAAGGTAAAAAAATCCAAATATTTAGAATGACTTTATACGTCGCGCCGTTCTATGTCATTGTCAAATGTTAAAAGTCATGTCAAACATTCCATCACTAAATATTAAGCAAAAACGACAAATATAATAAAACAATTAACACGTATTAACTCTAATAACAACAACATAGTTACCAATAAATAATACAACTAAATGTAGGGATAAATAAATTTTAAATACACGCTAGTAAACACAATAATTAAAAGTGGCGCGGCAGAGGCCGAAGCGTATCCCCCGCCGCATAGATGTTTTATTAAAAGGCAATTTGGGATGGGCAAGGCTGGTGTTGGTGGGGCCCTGGATTGGGTAATGTGGACAAGGATAGTCGAGATAGACTGTGTTGTCGTAAGAGATGTCCAGTATTAATTTGAAGTCATTTGGTGAATAGATTAAGAAGTAATGTTAAAAAAATGGGTACAAATTTTTTTTAAGGTACGAACAAATTGAGTACGATAACAAATTTGGGAACTAAATTCATTTTGTAAGGAAAAAAATTGGGTACACACAAATGTGGGTACGAAACAATTTGGGTCCGAAAAAAAATTGGGAAGGAAAAAAATTGCGCAAGAAACAATATTTGGAGTACGAAAAAAATGTGGGTAAGAAAAAAAATTTGGTACGAAAAAATGGGTACGAGAAAAAATTTGGTACAAACAAATTTGGGTACGAAAAAAAATTGGGGTACGAACAAAAATGGGTACGAAAAAAAATTGGGACCAAAAAAAATTGGCATCGAAAAACATTGGGTACAAAAAATGGGTACGAAAACATATTTGGTACGAACAAATTTGGGTGCGAAAAAAATGTTGGTACGAAAAAAAATTGGGTACGAACACAAAATTGGGTACGAAAAAAATTGTTTTCGAAAAAAAAATGGGAGTACATGTATATAGTACCCGTTGATCTCTCGATAAATTTGAAAGAGGACGGGAACCAAGCTCCCTTTACATTTATCAATGGCCCTCGGGTGGGTAATGTGGACATGGATGGTCGAGATATAGAGAATAACAGGTTACTGCCTGATCGGTTTTTAATATATCAGACGAGGCTTAGAATAAAATAACGACGAGGCTTGCCGAGCTGTTATTTTATTCGTGCCGAGCCTGGTTTATTACAAAACGCTCAGGCAGTAACCTGTTTTTCTGTTTATCATACCACTGACAGCACTCACCCCGTTTTTCAAGAAATAATGGAAAATAATCGCTACGCCCTGGAGCCGCTGCATTCGTTTATCGCGTATGAATCTTTCTAAAAATAGCATTGTTACTCAACACGAAAAGTAGCGCCATTTCATGTAATTTAATAACGCTGTTTCTTTCTCTTTTTCTTTGATTCTGCAACAAAACTTTAAGCAGCAATACTTTATTACGCAAAATGAAAGCATATACATATACATTTAAAAGGCAAAACTTGATAACCGTTGTAGCATGTCGAGGCCAGTGCAATCGCTCACGTCTTCGCAGTGTGTGTACACGTGTAAAGAATTGCATGATGTTTTTATTAGAATTTGGAATATATACTGCGCGTTTGGTTTACTGTGGTGGTTGTTCGTTGATATTGAGGTTCTGCACGTTAAGTACAGCTCCAAAAACATGTCATTTATTGGATTTTGGCCAGGAAACTGCTTGTGAAACTGCCGGGTGGGGGGGGGGGGAAGAGAAATGTCCATTTCGGAAGTGTTGACAGAAGTGCATGAAACAGATGGAGTTGCAGTAGAACATGTTGCCAAAAGGTTTGAATATCTGTTTTGTGTTTGTTCGGAAATTTCACTGTAATTGGTTATTGACTGAACGTTTTTGTGTCCTGTTATTTGCATGATTTCGGTGGGTGCGATATTGGAATCCCTTAGTTTTTGAACAAGGTGTTTTCTAGCAGAATGATTACTTATGTTTTTTGTTTTTTCAAAACAGACCTCGATTGCCATACTTTTCAACATCTTGGTAATTTTTTTTCCACCAAGTTTCTGCCGTGATTAAACAGTGATTAAAAATACATTTTCCTTGTTGTTGTTTTTTTAGATTTTTCTGCTTTGCTTTCAGGCAGTCACGTGTGAGGGGAAATCTGGACCACTGCTCCGGAAGATAGAGTATGGGTACTTTGCTCTTTGAAGTTTCCGTCAATGCTTCCCACGATGCTACGCAATGTGACAGGCTCGTATTCATCATCATCATTGTTGCGAATGGAGAACAGATACGTGGCAAGATATTCATCTAGATTGTCGACTGATAAATTGTGGATTGCCTTCGTTTCGCCTTTCTTGATATTTTTGAAATCGACTGACATCTGCCAGTGTTTTCCGGACAGTGTTTTTGTTATCTTTGGCTTCAATTAATTTTTGTACATCTTCGGTTGTTATTTCTATGGCGTCTGATATGTCTTCACTGTTCTCAGTTTTTGATTTTGTTTCAGTAAGGGATTCTAAATTACTTTTATTTAAATTGACATTTGCATTCGTGATTTCATCAAATGGTTCATTTAACACACTCGGATTTATTCCAAACTGATTGGCAAAGTCTTTCCTCAGACATAACAACTTCCTCAATTAAACCGTCTCAAACATTGTCAAACTTACCTCCATCCACAAAGTCTGACATGGTAATGTTTATTTATTGTATTTATATATGTTTTTTATGTTAAGTTCCTTATTTTTAAAAGAAATTAGCTTTTAACGAGCCTTATCAAACACAATTCATGTGACAAAATTGGCAATCTGTAGAAGACGACAAATGTAACCTTAATAATAATTTATGATTTAAAATTATTTCATTATTTAATGCATATTACATTGGGTTTTATTGTGAAGTGTGTTCATATTTTATTTTTTACTATTTTTACTGCTTTTTTATTGTTTGTTTTATTTGTTTGGTCTGTTTATATTAAGTGCTGAACTTTTGACATAACCTTTGACCTTTGATGTTTGCATATGAAGGCGTGTCAAAAAAAGTAGTCCGTTTGTTACATGACGTCATCAGCATATACTTATTCATTCTTAATATTTGTAAAATACCTTTTTTCTATTTTTGTTGTTGTTTGTGGATTAATTGCAAAACATATTGGTATCAACTTGTTTGTTTTGATAAATCTGATTCAGTTTAAAATAAAACAAAACATTGTACTTAAGTCTTAGTAGCCTTCAAACATGACTGATATATGAACTTCCTGTTGACCGTGATATAAAAAAAGATATCAGGAAACAGGATATCAAGCAGATATCAATGTGGTGGTATGATAAATACCGTGTTGTCATAAGAGATGTTTAGTATTAATTGTAAGTCAATTGGTGATGAAGTAGTGATGTTGAAACACAATTTTTGGTGGGCGTTTCATTTTGAAATTTGTAACAGTTCATCGACATCTGTTTGGCATCGTTATCGACTCTTCGTTTCATCAAATATCTTGATGAGCAAAATATTTTCGTACTGAGGCATAACCGATAGCGAAACGTTTTGTCGAAAACATTACAACAGTTTCCAATATGGTGGATAGTGCGCGAGAAAGAACCACAAAGAAAATACAAAGCAATTATTTTTTGCTTTAATGGTAACACTTGCACGAATCTGTGCTTTAAACAAGTTAACGTTGATTAGTTATTGCAGTTTAAGTGTCTCTTAGCCTTTGCAGTGTTGATCAAATTTACACTGAACTCATTTAAGCATAATCCCAATGAACATAAGCAGCATCACAGCGTCTGTGTAGTATAGGATGTAACACAGATCAGTGTAAGGTAATGCGGACAATTGTTGTATGTTCATACAAAACATAAATACACATTGTGGGCCATTTACAACTTCACCTAACAGGTAAAATTCATTTAGTAATACATTGCACCAAGACTTTCAGGGTCAGTGCCTTCCGGTAAATGTAATTTGTCTTGTATTGTGATACAAAATAAGCGCAAAAATTGTGTCCGTGATAGGCGGAAAATTATCCTAGCCTAGTATACTCGACGTAATTGTACAGTATGTCTGAAAATCTTTCCTGCAAGCCAGAACAAGCTACCGACAGTTGCCCGTTTGATATAAATAATAAAGTGCGTCATTCGAATATTGATCTTATGCAATATGCTGCCAGCATATCTCCAGCCCAGCCTGCACATCCACGCAGTTTTGTCGGCATATGCATTCTGAGGAGGAACTCAGACGATACTACGAAACCTGCAAGTGCGCAGGTTTGGCTTGAGCTACGCTGGTCGCATATGCATTCAGACCAATTTTCGCATGACACGTTTGTAGCAGTGTTGTTTAAATGTATAGAAAGAAAACTGCGTTTTATTGAAATATCAACAAGTCATATTTAATGCGAAGTATATGGGCAACTACAAAGTAAAACAAATAACACAACGATACTTAAACCTTTAGTCGTAGTCAGGATATACGCTTTGTTAAAGATAAAATTGTAATATCTTGAACAAAAACAGGATGGGTTAAAGGACCAGTATGATAAACACAATACCAAGTTACTTACTTCCTGATCGTTTTATAACATATAAGGTTCAGCATGAATCAAATGATCGCTCGGAAAGTTGTTCCTTTCTTTGTCCAAGTCTGATATATAACATATATAAAGAAATTAAACTCCAGCTGCCGGAGCAGTATTTCATTCTCATTATATACAATACGTTGGTCCTTTATTTAAGGCAAGTAACAAATTGCCAAAACAGTACACAACAGCACAGTTCAAAACAACATAAACATATATAAGAATAAAGCTGGGGTCACCGCCTTGGAACGGTCAATGCAAAGCATTGGGGGTTCAAACAATCTGCCAGTAACCAGTAACCAGACAATAATGTTTAATAAATCAACGTAAAGATGGATTTTTAACTGACGTGTGCATAATGACAAAATATTCAATTACCCATTCAGGTTTTACTTAGATACGAATTAAAATTAAAGCAAGTATCAGGACTATTTAAATAATGATGCAATTATCTTTCGAAATGTATGTGCTACAAAAACCAATAGTGTGTATGCGGTTCTATTTTGTTTTCGCTATAAAGAAGTTCTATAAGCTTCAACATGTTTGGACGGGATCCATAATACTTTCTAATTACTGTATTCGTTATATCAGCATGATAAGGTCTTTAAATAAAAAATGTGATATTAATCATCGATATCATTAAGTTTGCAAAACAAAAAATGCGGTGATCTCTGACGATGATCTGTTGTCGTCCCACGTGTGCATATTCCGAAGTTTAAGAGGTCGTTTCCGAGCCAGAGGCTCAAATATCTATGGACCTGGAGTGTGCACCAGCACTCCTACTTAATTTGCTTACTAGGACCAGGAAAGTTAGACCGAATTTAAATAATAACTTAAATTTCTAGCTATTTCGTGACGTGAGGCCTGTAAATGTTTCAATTTTGGTGTGTCCTGGTGTTGTGGGGAGAAGCCAGGAGTACCTTGAGGAAACGAAATCTGTCCGGTAAAATTCACATGCTTTCGGGAACGGTAATGGAATCAGAGTCGGCTAGGTAAAAATCGAGTGTACCAACCACTGCGCTTGCCGAACAGTCACATTCTCGTTTCTATAGATATTTTGTGAAAAGAAATCGTAATTTTGAAATTATTTTCCTCTTCGTTTTATCTTCAACAATATCAAAATGCGAACATTAAAATAATACGGTTTCCAAGGCAAAGGCATATATTTCTTCTGTAAAGTAATCGTATATATTATAGTATCGGTATATGCGAGTTTATATTTACTATAACTTCGTCCGCTTCTTTACTGAAGCATTCAGGAGAAAATATGATTTGATAGGTAACAGTAGATCGATATGATTCTTTATTTAACAACTTGTATGGACTTCCAAGGAATGCATTCCCATATGAGTTCTATAAAAACAAATTTTGTTATATGTTAATAACATAACCTAATTATGAACGTTGAATGTTTTTGTTCAAGTAATATAAGAACCCATTTTATTTTAACAACATGTACAACTGTGTGTACATTGAAATAAATCCGTTGCATATGCGGGAATAAACCTTTATCCATGCACTTTTAAAGTAAGAAAAGTATGGACAGTGCTCTTTAAAAAGGGGTTTTAGTGCAAGTGTGTAAAGGGCAGCCCAAGATCAGCCTGTGCCGTCCACAGAGACTCATCAGGGACGACACTTTCCGCATAAACTTGATTTTTGCCAACTAGAGACTTTTTTTTAACGCCAAAGAAAGTTAAGGTGGAAAGTGTCGTCCCTGATAAGCCTGTGCGGACTCGACAGGCTAATCTGGGACAACACTTTATGAACATGCATTAAACCCCCTTTACACAGAGCACGGCCCTTACAAATTAAAAAGATGGAGAGTGCTTCTTTCAAAATATAAACAAGACATTATTAATCAAATGCCTAATTTAGAGATCCAATGTCTTACCTTTCTATGATGTTTGCCTACATGTAAAAATCGTCTGCAAAATGGATTGACAAGAGGAAGAGTTTGATTTTATATTTGGTTGAACGTTGATGTTTTTTGCTGAAAGTAACATTGACAACTCACATTTAAAAAATGTTGTAAATCGCTTAAGCCAGACGGATCATTTCAACTTTCATGCCAGCAACCAACACTCTTGGTCGTCTGTATTTCCGAGTTTAAGGCTGAGTGGACTCTTCGTCAACGCCAATCCATTGATTCGTTAAAGTTAACTCTGCAAATTATTACGCCATGTATACTATAATGTCCAAGATAATTCTACGTCCCCACGTATTTTATTCTCCCGCACCGAAATCCAATTTACCTTGATTAAAACGCATTTGGTTTTCTTCCAGTACAGTCCATTCTTTTGTCTAATGTCAAAGTATGCATAATTAACGGTTGGTTTCAATTGATTGGTTTCCATTTGTATTTTTAGACATTAACACGGCAATAACAATGTATGACATTTAACTTATCTGTACAGCGAGTCGTCTATTAATGTAGCTTAATTGTTTAAACAAGAAGCATTGTAGCTTTGATACCAACCACTCAGGTTCAAAGACATTTCAATCATTATTTATTAAAAAAAATCTAATCATATTTTACTTATTCAAGTACAGACAATGTATAAACAAATTGGAAAAACGTACATAAAATAATGTTTTCATCTGAATTAATATTCATTAAGTGTGACAGTTTTGCATTTAAGACAGTGTTAAATGAAACATCAAAAATGTCAAAAATACATGTGCATTATTATACTGTGTATATGATCAATCCTTTAAATTTGAATAGTCGAAATGTGGAAGAAAAACTATATTTTTCAAAAATTCCAAGGAAAATAATAAACCTGTATCAGAGGACCAATTCAAACAATGAAGACTTTATAATCTATTTTTAGATAATAGTCTGCTCTGATCACAAAATATACATGTTTATATTGCTCACCAAAACATAAATCGTTTGCTAAAATGTAAATAAGATCCTTTTCGCACTGAAATTTCGTCTTTTTTTAACTCGGCGTTAAGAGCGAAACAGTTGTAATTTAAAGCTTCATTTAATTTCATTTTTTAAATGTTGATTTGATTTTAAATTATTGTCCCATTTTTATAATAAGAATATCAGGGAATTGCAAAAATAGTATATATAATATATTCGCACTGAACAAATACGATTTCTTACTAAGTGTTAAGAGGAAAAAGTTCTAAGGAACCATACGTTACTTAAAATAACTTTTCGACATGATTATTTGCTAGTCTTTATTTGGAATTGAATAATTTTGAAAATTATATATATATAGAATGCTAAAAAATAAATAATATTTTTAAATCATTTAATAATAAGAAAAAGTTTTACCTTATGATTTATATTAATTTATTACATGCGTGCGTTTCCTTAATAGCATTTCAATTGGACAAAACTATTTATTAAAATGTTACAATAACTTAGTGATAATTTTCTGACTGTACTTTAAAACAACAAATTTAAACAAGACAATCTTTTACGTAATTATAACAATGGGTTGATATCTGTGTTTCTAACTATGACGCTTTTATTCTTACAAACTTACAGGATCTACTTTCACTTTTATCGTGAATTCATACATTCAATGTTGAGTTTTCTATCACATTTTTTGCATTCTAGTATATTTGTTAAATTAATTTATACATTTGCATACACTTGTCACTAACGATTTTTAAGAAGGAAAAACATGTGTGATTCAAATAAGTTCACAAAACAAAGTTAAGCATACGTATCTACTTATATTTTCATCTAGCAACCTATTTTAGGCAGAATGCATGCCCATCATAAAACGACAACTGTCTTTAAACGTGAATATCTGATTATTGCTTTATAAAGTACTTCTACAAATTTCGCAACATCAACAACCACCAGTAAATGCGAACGAGAACTATTTATTGTTTAAGTTTAAATTAAATGTGAATAATTCAATAATTGTTATAGTCGAATATTTGACTTGCAGAGTCAGGGTTAATAATGGTAGAAATGGTTCATTGCCGTCTCACATCTCATTAATAAGTTGCAACGAATTAACAAGGTTATGCTCACAAAGCATTATTTACTTTACAGGTCTGTTACATATAAAGTATACAATGGTAAGTGGCATATGATATAATATGATATCAAACGAGTCTGATATGACGTTGGAAAAAGGCGAGGCTTTCCGAGCTTCTTCCGAAGACATACCAGACGTATCACCAACCATATAGTATATGTATATGTCCGCCGACAAAAATATAAGACAACTAGAAATGGCGCGGCAGAGGCCGACGCGTATCCCCACGCCGAATGTTTGACCTAGATGTGCCCCAGGGTTGGTAATGGGGCCATGCATAGCTGAGATTGACCGTATTGTCATAAGAGAAGTTCATCATCAATTAGAAGTGAATTGGTGTAGAAATGAAGAAGTTAAAGTAAAAGGCAATTTTGGGTGGGTGTGACATATGTGGGCAGGGCGCCCCAGGGTTGGTAATTGTGCCATGCATAGTTGAGATTGACCGTATTGTCATAAGAGAAGTTCAGTATCAATTTGAAGTGAATCGGTGTAGAAATGAAGAAATTATAGTAAAAGGCAATTTTGGGCGGGTGTGGTCTATGTGGGCGGGGTCCCAGAGTTGGTAATGGGGCCATGCATAGTTGAGATTGACCGTATTGTCATAAGAGAGGTTCAGTATCAATTTGAAGTGAATCGGTGTAGAAATGAAGAAATTATAGTAAAAGGCAATTTTGGGTGTGGTCTATGTGGGCGGGGCGCCCCAGGGTTGGTAATGGGGCCATGCATAGTTGAGATTGACTGTATTGTCATAAGAGAAGTTCAATATCAATTTGAAGTGAATCGGTGTAGAAATGAAGAAATTATAGTAAATGCAATTTTGGGTGGGTGTGGTCTATGTGGGCGGGGCCCCAGGGTTGGTTATGGGGCCATGCATAGTTGAGATTGACCCTAATGTCATAAGAGAAGTTCAGTATCAATTTGAAGTGAATCCGTGTAGAAATGAAAAAATTATAGTAAATGGAATTTTTTGGTGGGTGTGGCCTATGTGGGCGGGCGCCCCAGGGTTGGGATTGGGGCCATGCATAGTTGAGATTGACCCTAATGTCATAACAAAAGTTCAGTATCAATTTGAAGTGAATCCGTGTAGAAATGAAAAAAATATAGTAAATGGATATTTTTGGTGGGTGTGGCCTATGTGGGCGGGGCGCCCCAGGGTTGGGAATGGGGCCATGCATGGTTGAGATTGACCGTATTGTCATAAGAGAGGTCCAGTATCAATTTGAAGTGAATCGGTGTAGAAATAAAGAAGTAAATGTAAAATAACCTAAAAAAATGAGTGATAATTTCTGACGCGGCCCCACCCCAACCGCTATAACTTTTGACCCAGGGGTCAGATCAAAATTCCAAATAGTGCAGGGTCGCTCATATGCTCATAGCTACCATGTGTGTTAGTTTCAAGGTTCTAGTGCTTTTAGTGTAGGAGGAGATAGTGGCCAGGACGGACGGACAGACAGACAGACAGACAGACGGACGGACGGACGGACGGACGGCGGAGATAACCACAATATCCCCACCTTTTTTCAAAAAGCGTGGGGATAAAAACAAAGCGCTTAGGTATAACAAAACCAAAAGGTTGCACTTTGCAAATGAGACAGAAGATAACACCAAAATGGATCGAAGTGTATTTATGACTGATATTCAGCTATCGGAGAATCTTCTCTAGAAGTTAGGGTAAAAAAAAACTGTATCAGACATATAAATTAAAAAATCTTACATTTAAAATAGCCAATACTGACGAATATATAGCTGTGCTATTCTAGAATGATCCGAATTTAAATATCCGAAATTATGGCCTCTGAATAAGGAATTTGCGTAAAGTTAGTTCCTTATTCGGAAGTCTGTATGTCGGATATGTTATATTTAAGATGTAGTTTGGGTTATTTAAGCATGATTTTGGTATATGTAGGTATTCTGTTACATTTCTTTTCATATTCTATGTCACTATACACGCTGAAAACAAGTATTACAAAGTTTAATAAGGAAATTGTATTTACTTTCTCAAACATAAATTAAAATTAACCAAATAATATAAAATGTCGATGTAAATCATGGCTATGTAGGTTCGAAGTTAAAAATATTTATTGCAATATATTTCTACCTAGTATTATTTAATAATAACACAGTTCCTTATTCATTGCGAATAAGGAATAAGGAACTGGTTCCTTATTCCTTATTCAAATCGAATAAGGAACCGGCTTTTTCATACTAAACAAACTATTAAAATGAACCAAAGAGATCAATAAATCAATGAAAATCATTGTAAATTAAGGTTGGGTATCAAAATATTAATTGCAGTACATCACTACTATGTTTCATTTAATGATAACCATGTTCCTTATTCAGATTGAAAAAGGAATAAGGATCTGATTCCTTATTCCGTATTCAAATCGAATAAGGAACTGAAATTTTCATTCTTAACAAACTATTAAAATGAACCAAACAGACCCATTAATCAATGACAATCATTGTTAATGTAGGTTGGGTATAAAAAGGATTAATTACAGTACATTTCTACTATGTTTCATTTAATTATAACCTAGTTCTTTATTCGGATTGCAAAAGGAATAAGAAACTGGTTCCTTATTCCTTATTCAAATCGAACTTAACAAACTATTAAAATGAACCAAAGATACCTCAAAACAATTAGTATGAAGACGATAACAAGGAAATGGTATTTCCTTACTAAAAAAAAGAACAATAAATGTCAATGAAAATCATGTTATGTGTTGGTTCGTAGTTAAAAATATGAGTTACAATACATTCTACCTAGTTTATTAAATAATAACACAGTTCCTTATTCAGTGTGAATAACGAACTGGTTCCTCATTCCATATTCAAATCGAATAAGGAACTGCCATTTTCTTACACACACGCCAACCTAGGTTTAGTAATATGTTATCCTCTTTTGCTTCATTCATTTCTTTTTTATTTACTGCACCGAATTGCACTCCTACTTTATTCAGTTTTGCACTCTTATTTTTTCAATCTCGGTCCCTCGACTTAGTAAGTCGTGACCACGACACAGCCCAATCGTTCCCACGAGTTAGTTAGTCCTTCCTGCGACTAAGAATGTCATGGGAACAAGATAGAAAAAAAGAGTTGTGCAATTTAAAAATCAAATAAACAAGGAGGAGTGAATTTCACATCTGTGCTATAGTAAAATTAGGTACTGGCTTTAAAAATAAATGTTTAATTGACTGTATTAACCCTTTGAATGTTAATTTTGTCTTTCGCTCGTGCAGACCAACGATATGTTAAGGGACCATCAGATATATTAAGGACAACGTTGCCGTCAGTAAGACATGATTGGCGTCCCCATCAAGGCGAGACTGCACCGTAAGAAGCGACCCGGTGCCTCTATTAAACAGGATAGTGTCATTAAAAATGCGTAAACAATCCGTAATTGCATTTAAACAGATGTTCTATTACTGGAAACGCGTGTTCTCGATCTTGAATGCTGACAGTATGTCCGGCAACTGGCGGGATTAAAGGTCACGGGAAGCGAAGAAATCGCGCTTTTCTACTTGATAACCGGTATTTTTCCTACGTTATAGCAACTGGTTACGTGTGCATTATTTAGTAGCATAAACGGGAACTGGTTTATCATTTTAATAACAAAGTAGAATTGTACGGCAATACGTATTTTTTAAATCCAACTTATATATACCATGATAAACAATGACGTTCATTAATGTTGGGTTACTGTATTTAAGTTTGATTATGAAAAGGCCAGTCTCTTACTATCGTCTTCATAATACTTATTTATCGCAAAATATAATATACAATAGAAATGTTAAAGCACATTTCCATAGAACATAATCAAGCTTAAATAACCCACACTACATCTTAAATAGAACATATCTGAAAGTGAGAGTCTGAAATCATGGCTTCTGAATAAGGAACTAACTTTACGCCAATTCCTTATTCAGAGGCCATACTTTCAGATATTTAAATTCGGATCATTCTAGAATAGCGCAGCTATATATTTTTTATTAATGGCTATTTTTAATGTAAGATGTTTTTAAGTTATATCTCTGATACAGTTCTTGAAGTTTGTTCTGACCTTAACTTCTGTAGAAGACTATCCGATAGCTGAATACTAGTCATGTTTAAGCTCATTCCGTTCTTATACATAAACAGCTACAAACGGATATGATTAAAGATGCAAAGCGATTTCAATGCGTCAACATGAAAGCAATGCTGCAACGGAAGCAGCGGTCTGGGTTCCTCAAGTAGATATTAAAGTTAAATCGAGATGCCTAAATATTTTATTTTATAATTCAAACGCATGTGCGCATACTAGCTGTAAAAGTGTATTTTCTTCATAGATTTGTTTACGTGCGAAAACGCGTTTTTTCACTCATTCAGACCAACGGTATATCCGGCAACCTTTAACCTCAGAACACGACTATTGACTGTGGGGTCTAAAAAACGGTGATGGCTTCTTTGGAAAACAGTCTCTCGCCGATCTTATTGTAACAGTTCCGACTTTATTCGTACCGAATGCTGGTGAAATATTTCGGCCAGCGTTCTTGTCAGTGCGACGTCACTAACGTCACCATAAAGGCGAAACTGCACCGGAAGCAGCGACTCACCGGCCTCTGGAGAGTTTCATAGAGATTCCTCCGTATTTTGTTTTTAATTAAAAAAACAAAAAACAAATTCGTATACCAGCTTTACTTCATTGCTGATATTTAAATATATTTTCTCCGAAAACGCGTCTTCTATATCGTGGAAGCCAACGGTACATCCGGCGATCTTCAACATTGCCACCAGCTTAAAGGTCGTGGTAAACTACAAAATAGCGCTGGTCTTGGTGACAACCAGTCCTTTTTGTTCAAAGATAGTACACCTGATTACTTTTGTCCACAAAAAAACTGGTAATCATGACGCTAAAAACTATTTAGAAATGTACTACAATACATATGTTTAATACCCAACCTACATTTAAAATGATTTTCATTGATAAATTGGTCTCTTAAGTTCATATTATTTGTATGTGTGTGTAAGAAAATTGCAGATCTTTATTCGATTTAAATAAGGAATAAGGAACCAGTTCCTTGTTCCTTTTTCAATCCGAATAAGGAACTAGGTTATCATTAAAAAAAATATTATAGATGTACTGCAATTAATGTTTTTTTTATACCCAACCTACATTAACAATGATTTCCATTGATTTGCTTGTCTCTTTGGTTCATTCAAATAGTTTGTTAAGTATGAAAATGCCAGTTCCTTATTCGATTTGAATAAGGAATAAGGAACCAGTTCCCTATTCCCTTTTCAATCCGAATATGGAACTAGGTTATCATTAAATGAAACATAATAGTGATGTACTGCAATTACTGTTTTTGATTCCCAACCTAAATTAACAATGATTTTCATTGATTTATTGGTCTCGTTGGTTCATTATTATAGTTTGTTTGGTATGAACAAGCCAGTTCCTTATTCGATTTGAATAAGGAATAAGGAACCAGTCCCTTATTTCTTATTTGCACTGAACAATGAACTATGTTATTATTATATAATACTAGGTAGACAAATATTGCAATAAATATTTTTAACTTCGAACCTACATTTACCATGATTTTTCATCGACATTTCATATTAGTTGGTTAATTTTAATTTATGTTTGAGAAAGTCAATACCATTTCCTAATCACCCTCTTCATAATACTTGTTTTCAGCGTGTATAGTGATATAGAATATAAAAATTAATGTGAAAGAATTCGTCCATATAACATAATCATGCTTAAATAACCCACACTAGATCTTAAATATAACATATCCGAAAGTGATATTCCGAAATACAGGCTTCCGAATAAGGAACTAACTTTACGCTAATACCTAATTCAGAGGCCATAAATTTGGATATTTTAATTCGGATCATTCTAGAATAGCACAGCTATATATTCGTCAGTATTGGCTATTTTTGATGTAAGATTTTTTTAATTAATTTATATGTCTGATACAGTTCTTGAAGTTTTTTCTTACCCTAACTTCTAGAGAAGACTTTCCGAAAGCTGAATATATAGTGATGATTTAGCTACCCAATTCCGTTCATATACCTATACAGTTACAAGCGGATATGATTAAGGATGCAAAGTGATTTCAATGCGTTGTTTATACCCAACCTACATTAAAAATGATTTTCATTGAGTTATTGGTCTCTTTGGTTCATTTTAATAGTTTGTTTAGTGGGGAAATGCCAGTTCCTTATTCGATTTGAATTAGTTCCTTATTCCTGTTTCAATCCGAATAAGGAACTATGTTATCATTAAATGAAACTTAATAGAGATGTGATGCAATTAATGTTTTTTGATACCCAACCTACATTTACAATGATTTTCATTGATTTATTGGTCCCTTTTGTTCATTTCAATATTTTGTTTAGTATGAAAATTCCAGTTTCTTATTCGATTTGAATCAGGAATAAGGAACCAGTTCCTCATTCCTTATTCAAACCGAATAAGGAACTATGTTATTATTAAATAACACAAAGTAAAAATGTACTGCAACTAATATTTGTTACATCCGACATACATTTACAATAATTTTCGTTGAGTTATTCGTCTCGTTGGTTCATTTTGATTTATAATTTATAGAAAGAAAATTCCAGTTCCTTATTCGATTTAAATAAGGAACCAGTTCCTTATTCCTTATTCGCACTGAATAAGGATCTGGATAATCATCACTTAAAATTTAGTAGAAATGTATTGCAATTAGAATTTTACATATACAGCCAATATATAAATAATATGTTCATTTATATGTGGTTAATTTTGGATCAATTTCATTGATGTTTAAGTAAGAAAATGCCAGTTTATTTTTCGGCTTGAATAAGGAATAAGAAACGGGTTCCTTTTTCCTTATTCAGCCTCGAATAAGAAACTTGATTATAAATAAAAACAAACATGTTTAAATGTACTAGATTGAATTTTTTATGACATACATGTAAAATAATAGTATATGCTTTAGGGTTTTTTGATGTGAAGTTAGTATTCGAATTCGAAAATATCGGTTCTGTTTATACAAGAAATCCTATGCAAGCGCAAAAAAGAAACATGAATATGTAAAGTAATACATAAAGTAAATGTATTCGAGTTATTTTGTTTTGATTTACTTCAGAAATGTTTGTATTATTGTTATTTTAAACCATATAACACATATGTTACGCGTGAATAAGGAATAAGGAACAGTTCCTTATTCCTTATTCGAATAAGGAATAAGGAACTACGAAAAAGGAACCAACGTATCACCCATTACATTGTAGTACACTTAGGGGTGCAATGTCCGTTCGATCATAATCTGTCTTTATAAAAGATAAATAAACGCAACACAAATACAGATACAATTTTATCTAATAAAGCACACAGACAGCCGCTTCACGCTAAATGAACTGATGTGTTCTAAACGCAAAAGGCTGACACTAAAAGAAACGCGAAATGCTCAATTGTAAAAAATATAAATTACAACAAGATGTATTTTAAACAAGTGAGTCTTTGATCGACCATTTGCATGACGTATTCCCAAGCTGTCCAGTACATGTATCCCAAACGTTGTTGGAAATAAATGGCTGCAAGCAATATCGTAAACACAGTTAGTGAGGACAATAAGATGTTTTTCTCTGTCGCAAACACAATGAAAACGCTAGCTAAATATAATTAAAACTTAAATAATCACATTTGATTGCTATAGCTTGTGGGTATTTTAATCAGGTAACTGTGCGTTATTTTTCGATTTAACTGCAAATACTGCAATATTTGAAAATGTTTTTACTATATTGTGTGAACAGTGACGTTCCCTTATTCGCTTAGGTACTATTCTTATTACAAATGGTAAGCTATATGTTCGTGTTTCCATGTCAAACCGGTTGAAATCATAGTTTATGTGAAAAGGATGTTTAATCACAGACGAATATCGATGTTTTGGTTTCTTTGTAAAGACATTCCTACAAAAATGAGCGCTATTATTTCAGACAATTCATTTCAATATTACACAAACATATATCATATGCAAAGTAACAAAATAATGTTATACAATCAGAGATATTAATTCTGTATACAACAAATCTTAAGTTTTCTTAAAATTTCTTTTGTATGATATATGCTCTTACGGTTAGTAATTATAACTTTTGCTTAAACAGATTACAAGCATGTGAATATTATTTTATGGATATTGCATTACTTTAAAAAACATAATTTGTTAACACATTGGATTAAATAAACACTTAAAGAATAACACACTTGCATGTGATTTTGTGTTGGAACAAAAGGAAATATAAAACATTCATTTCCGAAAGTGTCTAGACAAAAATGCAGAAAAACTTTTTTACTAAAACAAGTTACAAATGTATAGGCAAAAACATCAAACATATCTTTGTTGGTGATTACATAAGTTAAAGTACATTATTTGTTTTCTCGTTGAATCAAGTCACTTTTAAGCACACAATTTGTATTCTCGTTGAATCAGATTAATACTTTAAGAATAACACATTGGCATGTGATTTTGTGATTGAAAACATAGGAAAAGGAAATAAACATTCCCAAGTGTGTCTAGACATAAATAAGTAAATTTAAACTATAATAACATATGAATAACATAAAATAAGACATTTTTACAGTAAATATAGACAAAAAGAAGGAGACCAGGAGTAGAAAATCAAGCGAATGTCAATTTTGTTTTGGGATTTAAGTTGTGTTATCGGTCAGAGACAGATGAGTTTGGAAATTGGAGGAATTAATTAGTAGTAAAAAAGCACGTACAGTGTTTTCAATTAAGTTATGCACTTGTGGCATAATAAATAACAATCACACAGATATAACAAGCAGTTTGCAAGATTTTGAAATAATATCAACACAATCGTGTTTTCAAGTACTCCACATATAATAAATAACACAATATATATTCACATCTGATAAACACATTCATATAGTTCACACCCCCAACGTCATGTAAGTAATCACTTCCCATCTAATAAATACAACAAAAACAACAGCAATACATTCAAAATGAAAGTTACCTCCCATCATTTAATGAATTCAGTCATAGCAACTGCTACTTCCCAACTGATAAATACAGTCATAGTTAGTTTTAGTTACAGCTACTTCCCAACTGATAAATACAGTCATAGTTACAGCTACCTTCCAACTGATAAATACAGTCATAGTTACAGCTACTTCCCAACTGAAAAATACAGTCTTTATGACAGCTAGTTCCCATCTGATCTGATAAATGAAGCAATACTTTCCTTCAAATAAACATAACTTAAGGCTATTTACTTCATATCTCATAAACACGGTAATTGAACTAAGAACTTCACATTTTATAGACATAGTCGTGTTATGACTTCTTACAAACTCTGAACACGCAGTCATTAAACTAATTATCCCCATCTCATGGAAATAATTACTTACAATCTCTTTTATGCAATCATGGTACTAATGTAATCATAGCTCTAAGAAACAGTCATGGTAATAGTATTCCCCTCTTCATATACACAATAAAGGTACTAATTATTTACCACCTCATAGAAACAATAAGGTACACAGTGCGTCCCATCTCAGAGACGCATTAATGCTTCTTCTGAAATCCACCACCTCATAGACACAGTCATTGGATTTGTTCTGTTGTATTTTTTTCTCAAAATTTGCAAATAATTAATACAAACAACCGATAAACAGCAATATTAAAACAAATGCTAACCCAACACTATTGTGTTTTGTCTATGTGGTACAATTAAACAAGATTTTACCTCGGTACTTCACAAATCATGTTAAACTTTACCATATTGTTTAATTTGTCATCGTTCAAACTTTTTTTCTGATTTTTTTTATATTCAATATAATACAAACAATGTATACATGTATATGATCATACAACATAGTGATTGTACAAAGCAATAAAGTTCAGACATGTTATACAAGATATGCTAATATATATACTTTTTTGGTTTTCATAAATTAAAAAAAAAATGGGCTAATACGTTTTTTCTTTGGTTGTTTGTGAAAGGCGTTTTTTTTTAAAGAGAAAAGAAAAGAACAACAAAAGAATAGTTATGAAAAATGATGAGTTGTATTAAGTGGGAAGAAAGCATAGTGGACTTGTGTGTTTTCTTGTATATTCACAATGATCTTATAAGATTGAAAAAAAATATACAAAAATATTTTGGAAAGATAAACTAACATTTGAGTGAAATGTATATAAGTGGACAAACATTATGAGAATTTAATCCGATTCCATGTTTGTTCAAAGATTTGTAATGTGTCATTACTGAGGGCTATTTCTTTCTCAATCTGGATTTTTAGTTACAGACTATGGACAAAACAATTAACATTTTGTACTAGTTTTTTGTACTTCATGTTAAAGATAAAATAGTTCATAAATATAAGAATAAAATTCACAACATTATTACAGTCTATTGATTTCAATGAGTAAATTCCGAAACTTACATTTAAGAAAGATAGTTTAACGTTTAGTAGCTGTTGTTCAAGAAAAGATACTAATTTACTCCAAATAGGCTGGATGTGTTTGCACTCCCAAAAAAGATGTTCTATAGTTTTGATGTTTTCACTGCAGAAGTCATACAGATTTGAGGTAGATAATTTCCATTTAAAGAGATATTTATTTGTAGCTATAATTCTATGAATGTTTTTATATTGAAAATTTCTCAGTGTGCTTTCAATAGTTGCTTTATATGGCATGGTAAATATGTGTTTCCAACAAAGTTCATGTTCTCCGAAAAGGACTTGCCATTTATTTTGGGTATTGGAGTTTTCTGTAGGGTTTTTAACTTGCAGTGTGTACAATATTTTATTCGTTTTGTTTTTTCTTCCAAGTATGTTTTCTACGAATGTTGTTTGAGTACATGGTGTATTATTTGTATTGATTTCAGATTCAATATATATGGGTATGCTTTTGATTAGTGTGTAGTACTTTAGAAAATTATTTAAAGGTATTCCGTATATGTAGCATATTTCATCAAAAGAGTAGAAATCCCTAATTCTGTAGACATATAATTGGTCGACATATTTAATGCTTCGTTCAAAACGACCAATCTTTATAGAAAAACGTCTTATTGTTTGAAGTTATGTCTTTATCGTTCCATAAAATAGTTTTACTGCTGGTTTGGGTTTCTAGGTTATGAGTGACATCACTCCACGCTGATAGAACATCAGACAGAAATATGTTTTCGTTTGCAATTTCATGTAAGTTGGTATTGCTGATGTTACATTCAAAGAGTAAGGAGTCACCAAATTTTTTAGGATTTTCTTATATAATAATTTCCATTTACTTGTATTGGTATTATCTAGGTATCTTTTAACCCAGATGCATTTGATTGCATTCAAGAATGAGTCAATGTTCGTTAATTGGATACCTCCATTTTCTACAGATTGAATTAACTGAGTTCGTTTTATTTTATCAGGCTTACCGTCCCATATGAAATTAAATATTGCTGATTTTATATCGTTAATAACATCATTTGGTGGATTTGGGAGAAATGTTAATACATAAATTAATTTAGGAAGTGCAAACGTTTTCAGTACTGTGTTTTTTCCGATTAGTGTAAGTTTACGGTGATGCCATGATTTTAAGCAGTTTTTAAAAAATTCTGTAATTTAGGTAGTATGTTTTTTAAGAACTGTATCCTTTCCATTATTTGTGAAAATAAAATAATTCCTAACGTTGTGGCTTCATCGAATGTCCAATTAAATTTCATTTCTTTTTTATATTGGACATTACTTTGTTTTAATTTACCTACTCGTAGAACAGTACATTTACTTTGTTAAGTTTAAGACCCGATGTCATTCCGTAAAGGGTTAGCGACTTTATTAGGTTATGGAAAGAATCGTAATTGTCGTTTAAAAAATAAGTTGCATCGTCAGCAAATAGGGACTGTTTGATTTCTTCGTCAGGTTCTAGTGATATGCCTTGTATGTGTTTATTTGATTGGATGTGATGTGATAGATACTCGATGCAAATAATAAATAGAGATGATGAGAATGGACATTCTTGTCGAACCCCTCGTTCGATGTTAAAACTGTTTGAAAAGAAGCCATTGTTGATGATTATACTGTTAATATCGGTTTATAATAGTTTGACCCATTGAATGAGACTTTCACCAAAAGTTCATATTTCTAAGCAAGAGAACATAAATGAATGATCAAGCGAATCGAATGCCTTTTCAAAGTCTGCACAGAATATTAGACCAGGATTATTTGAATTGTTGAAATAGTTTATGCATTCTTGGATAAGACGAACGTTTTCCCCAATGTAACGTCCTTTTATGAAACCAGATTGAGATTGTGAAATGATTGATGGTAATATTTTTTTAATCTGTTTGCTATACTTTTAGTTGCAATTTTATTATCATTGTTTAGTAAACTAATCGGGCGCCAGTTTGATAAGGATTCTAAGTTTTTTCCAGGTTTTGGAATAAGTGATATAATACCTTGTTTTTTGTAGCGTAGTTAACTTTTCGTTGTTAAATGAATAGTTAAGTGAATTAATAAGATGTGTTTTTATATCATTTCAGAATATTTTATAAAATTCGATTGTGATGCCATCAGATCCTGGGCTTTTGTTATTTTGCATTTCTTTTAGGGCTAATCCACATTCATATTCCTTAAGCAATCCGTCGCACAGTTGTTTTTCCTCCTGGTTTATAGCGTGATGTGTATTTTTAAAAAGGGTATTATTTTCAACATGTTTTTGTTTATAGAGGGTTTCGAAAAATAAACGTTGTTCTTCTAGTATTTGAGTTCTGTGTGTTATATATTTGCCATTGACTACTAATTTGTTACATTTTTGTGTTCACTTCTACGTTTTTCAATGTTTGCGAAATATTTTGTGTTTTTTTTTCATTGTGTTCAACATGCTGTGCACCCGCTTTTAGTATTATTCCATTGAGATGTGTATGATAGATTCCATCTAATATTGTTTTTTAATGTTATTTCATTTTCAATGTCGGTGGTATCATTTGTGTTTGTTTGATGCAATTGTTTTTCAAGTGTTTCAATGGTTTTGATGGTTTCAGTTACAAGTTTGTGTGTTTCTTTTTGTTTAAATGATGTGTATCTAATTGTTGTGTTACGTATATTTCCTTTAATTACTTTCCATAAGGTGTTTGGGTTTGCATCTGTATTATTTTGAACTGTATTTAATATTTCCTGTTTTATTTGTGTTTGATATTGTGTATCTCATAAGTTGATGTTGTTAATTTTAAAGAATCCTGGGCCTCTTTCAGGTAGTATATTGTGCAGTTTAAGTTCAACTAGGGAGTGGGTAAGTCATAAATCCTGGTTTTATGTTACATGTGTCAATAATGTTGCAAAGAGATTCAGATATTAAAAAATAGTCTTATCTACAAAATATTGTTGGTTTTGCGTTCGAGTGCCAGGTGAATTTGCTTTTGTTTGGGTATACGCCAGATAACTATCATATTGTAGTTTTCAATTATGTTATTTAAAATGTTTATATTTTTAGGATGAGTATAAAGGTTTCCATTCTTTTTATCCAATAATGGGTTCAGGACAGTATTGAAATCACCACCGATTTTAATATTTTATCTTGGTTATTAATTATAAAGGATTGTAATGTTTCGTAAAGTGTGGAATCGTCTATATTAGGGCCGTAGACGTTGATTAATGTTATTTGTGTTTTTAGTGTATTTTGATATCTATACTTGCTTGTCTGCCAATTATTATTTCCATAACGTTATCGACTGTGACCCCTATATTATTTTTTATCAGAAAGGCAATGCCTTGTTTATTATTATGTTGTCCACTGAGATAGATGTCTCCGTCCCATTCAGCTTTCAAGGTTTGTGCTTAAGAAAGTGTCAAGTGACGTTCTTGTAATAGGCATATACTATATTTTTTCTCGTCTAACCATTTGAAGATTTTTATGCGTTTGTCTTTATTGTTAAGCCCTTTTACATTCAATGTACATAATTTAATCATTTAATGAGGTGTAGGGTGATGCAAATTTGTGTGTGCTTGTCCAGTTAGTTTCTATTTTGAAACCTGTCCAGTTGGTTTCTATTATACACAAGATGTCCATACAAATAAACAAAAATAGAAAACAAAGTTAGGGATACAAAAAGATGAATATTCCATAGCAATGAAGAAGTAAAAAGAAATAATCACAAGAATGAGAGAAAAAACGACTGGTCTCCAATAGAGACATACAAAAAAGCATAAGCATAATCTACATATAGTGGAAGGAAACAAAAAAAAACACAATAAATTAAAAAGAAAATAAAAGTAAAAAAGACAAAATGTGTAACGGTAGCTTGGCTAAACATTACAAAGATAATAGACATATGCAATCAGTAAATAGTTAATTTCAGAATTACTTTTCGAAAAGTTATGTTTAATTAAGTATTTGTTGTACTATTTGTTAGAACAGATATCAATAAATATAATATTATTAAAATTTATTAAGTTGATTTAGTTTTTAACTAACAACATGTATTAGATTTGTGTCGTCTAATTCGCCCTTTTTTAAATGCAGATATAAGCTTCTACAATCTTATTAAGAAATGAATAACTTTTTATTTATTTATATAAAAAATCTTATAAGCTTATAGCTTATACAAGGTTATTAAGAAAAGAATAACGGTGTTTAATTTATATAAAACAAAACACTAAATGTACTACTGTTAGAATTCTTATGGAATATGATTGTTATGTTCATGTGATCATAAGTGCATAACACTAACGTATAATTGACATAAACTATTTACATAATTATACATGTAATAGTAGCATTTACTAAAACATCTATAATGCGCTTGTTACATGCGTAAGATGGTGTATCAAAGTACAATGCTAACACTATCGTATATGAAGAATATACATTTTGGATTATATGCACACAGAAATTCATGCAATACATGTACTATTGGTACTACATATCTTAATTTAAATATATTATCAGATAAACACGTAAGAAAACAAACACAAGTTTGATACGCATTTCATTTGAAATACCATATTATAATACATAGTTTCATTGATTACAACCCTTACACATAAAAGCCACATTATATTTTAGATTGGTATCAGTAATGGTACACATGCCATATTATAAACTTGATTTTAATAATTCGAGTGCATTTTTAATGATGATTTTGAACAGACATTTATTTTGATATCTGCAATTTAAACAGTACATAACCAAATATGATAAACATAATATAAGTTAATAAGTAGTTTCTTATTGGTTTTCAACAAAACAATATTTGGACATTTAGGACTTAGTAATGGTCAAAAAAGGGCTCTGCCATTAAGGAATAATATATTTTAAATTAGCCCAACAATTTAAAAGGCATTAATTTACTTTTTAAATAAACATCAAAATATTGAAAAAAAGGGCGTAAAAAGCGAATTATAAAAATGTTGTTGTTTTTTTACATGGGTAATTGGTCGATTTTATTCCACTCTAAATTGAATACAAGATAACTGTAAAATTAAGAATGTTTTGTTATTTTATCAGATGTGTCTGATGATCATATTATTAATACCAATCAAAAGGGGGGGGGGGTATCATTTATATGAGCCACGTTAATCGAAAATCTTTCGTTTCCCATATGCAGCAAGAGTAGCTCAGGATGATTGTTACAGCGTGGTCAAGAGCTACCATGTCCGGTATAAAATCACCTAAGGTTATGTGTTATGTTGTCTCATTACCGGTGATTGCTGATCAGACTGCACTCTACAAATGCATACGACACATTTTCGCATGACACGGTATATACAATACTGTAGATTAATCTATTACCTGCACATTTTTGTATCTTGATATTTTTTGTATATGCTAATAACGTATGCTGCACAAATACGTCATTCTTAACTAGATGTGGTAACGATTGCTATCGGAGCAACCGTATTTTCTCTTGAAAAACGTTTAACTACTTCAATCAGAGAATTCCGAAGATCTTCGTTCTTGACGGCGTACAGTAATGGATTCCAAACACAAGACGACTTGGCGAACATGGCTGGTATCAGGGCGACTGTGGGAGGCAAGTTGGTAACGTTGTTGACCATTGACCACAAAGACAAGATGGCGTACGGCAGCCAACTAGCAAAAAAAATCCGACTAAAACACAACACAAATTGATTAAACGTTTGTTTTAAGTATTAAGTATTTTGAAGATGTTGATACTTAAATATAAAATATTGTATAATGTTCTCTAAAATGCAGTTCTTTATATTAACCCGTTTAATCACATGTTAAGTATTCGGTTATTATTGATTATAACCATAGCAACATTATTGATGACAACCATAACTGTTGCTGTTCACGTAAAATCATGTCTTTGCAATCTGTCTAGTATTGATTTACATTCATGTTTCTATAAACACATTTACATTGGGAAAATATTCCATTTTTATTTATAAAATTGCCTAACAAGAACATGAGTTTCGCAATCCATTGTATAAAAAAATCCCTTGTATACTTTCATTAGTTCTGATATGTAAAATATTAATATACAACCCACATCAAAGACTATAAGTATCCAAAGACTTATTTACCACATCAAATAAAACATGAGCCGTGCTCTGTGAAAATGGGGGTTTAATGCATGTGCCAAAAGTTACATTCATTATTAGCCTGTGATGTCCGCACAGGCTAATCATGAGCGACACTTTCCCCTTTAACCTGATTTTCGCTAATAAGCGACGTTCTTTAAACGGAAAAATTGCATGAAAAGCGGGGAGTGTCGTCCCTGATTAGCTTGTGCGAACAGCACAGGCTAATCTGAGACGGCACTTTACGCACATGCATAAAAACCCATTTTCACAGCGTGGTCCATTTGTATTATAAGTTACACTATTAGTAACTGCTGGTGTATGGAAATATACACCCTCAGTAATTTCATACCATACGAGAGCGAAGCTCGAGTATGGTATGACATACAGGAGGGTGTATATCCCATACACCATCAGTTACTAACGGTGTAACGATTATATCTCACCGACTACCTTTAAAGTATATAATGTATAATATAATATATAATATTATATAATATGTAATATATAATGTATTAAATATAATATAAATGATTATAATAATATTTATATATCATATATAATATATAATATATATCTATATAATATGATATAATATAATATACAATATAGTATATATAATTTTTATAATATATAATATATAATATATAACATATAATATAATATAATATCATATATATAAATCTATATATAATTTATAATATATTATAATATATAATATGATATATAATATACTATAAACTATATAATATATAACGTTTAGTATATAATATATGATACATCATCTATCACATATCATATCTCATGTATAATATATAATATATGATATATCATGTATCATGTATAATATATCATATATCATGTATATATATCATATATCATATATATATTTTATATATATTATGTATTATATATATTATATATAAATATAATTTTATATATTATATACTATGTAGTATATAGTATACATTATATAGAATAAATTATATTTAATAACAATACTTATCTAGCAGTTTATCGAACAGACGCCATTTTTTACGTTGATAGAAGTATGGAAATTACTCGGGATGTATGGAAATTACTCGGGGTGTATGGAAAATACACCTTGGGCACGTGACGCTCTAAGCCAATCGGATAAGGTCATTTTTGTAGGAGGTGAGATATATGTATATCATTGCATTATTACCCCCAAACAGAATGTTAGCATACACTGACATGATGTACCCACTGTTAATAATGTAAGAATTCTATGATAATATTTACCTACAATAAATTTAAGTATTCGTCAATACAGCGACGTGCCGCAATGTGCAAAAATACATAAAATATTCTAGTGTTAACAGATTGTTGAGAAAAATGTAACATACATATAATACGGAATTTAAAGGGATTGAGTATCATCGTTGAACCAGCTTTGAAAATACAAGTCCTGCAAACTCGATTCAACGAGGAAAACAGCGAATATGCCTTAAAATCAGCGGAAAAGATGCATGAGAAGTAATAAGAAAGTCTCACCTATCATCAAAAAAGCAGAAGATGCAACTTCACCTCGCGAAGCCGAGTCATTGTCTGCTGCACAGTGACGCCGCGGCTCCAATTGTGTTTTCGTACCTACAACAGCAAATTGTGTCCTGTATGAAGCCCTTCATTATGTACCTATTGAAGTATTTTTGTTCTGTGTTTTGGTCATATGTTAACATGAACTGAACATGGTATAAATAAACTTCGATTCGAACCAGGAACTTCCGAAAAAGGAATAAAAGTGTAAAGTACGTTTAATTAGGTTACCTATATACATGTTTTTATAAATATCCGCAAACAACGAACGATTTTTAAATCATATCGTTCTAATTCTGGAGTTGCTGGTTTCAATATAATGGCTGGTTTCACGTTACAAGTAATCAACTTAAGTAAAGGCTAAATTAAAAAACAATTAGGTGTAATGTTTATAATAACAGGTTACTGCCTGATGCCTTTTGTAATATATGAGCAAGGCTTAGAATAATGTAACGGCGAGACTTGCCGAGCCATTATTTTAATGAAAAACGCTAAAAAGCTGCAGTTTTTGCGGGAAATAATATGCATTTTGTCGTTTGACGTGTTAATATTGACGTCATGAGCACGCGCGCTTAATTTTTGTAAAACAAGTTTTTTGCTGTTTGTTTTTCATTTTTGGCTTAAAAATATTATATATTGGTATCAAATTGTTTGTTTTGTTGAATCTGATTCGATTTTACTGTAAATGATTACTTTATTGTTGATTCCGAGTAATATACAATCCTTCACACATGACTGATATAAGAACTTCCTGTTGATCATGATATACAAAAATTATACCAGGGAACGTAATATCAGGCAGAAATCAATGCGATGCATAAAAACTATCAAGAGCATTTTCTTACAACAATGTATATGCAATATATCAACAGTCAATATTATCGAGTAGTTATTCTGACTTCTAGGAAAAATAATTGATTTTCAAACGTGTTTCATTATAACACTGTTTTTCTAGTGATACGTTAAACAAAGCAGGAAAATGTAGTTCTGACGCCAAATAATTACAAATAATTACATCTCACAGTTACGGCTCTCCTAATTGTATCGTGGCTTAAACAAGTCCACTTGAAACACCCTCAAGAAGTACAAGACGGAAAAACATCTTTAGAAGTTTCAAGTGTGTTTTTTTTATCCCTCCTCTCCAAATATTACGATATATTGAGGTAGTTTAATGGTTTTTAAATGTGCATGTTGAACTAAATGTTAATCCAAAACATATTAATATAATAGTATAGCGTTTACCTTCACCAATATTCCAGCGTAACAGATGCAGACAACTGTTCCAGAAATACAGACATTCTGTGAAAACAAAGCGTAGTTATAGGTCCTCACATACGGATCTTGACTCGTCCAGTCTGGACCGCATGTCAGCCGATTGGGCTCCAAAACATAATTTCCCCATCCAAGCAAAGGGGTTGTTGCCCAGCAAAGGCCATATGCATAGCATAGCACTGATATAATCACACATCTTAATGGGGTTATTTTCTTTGCGAAACGGAAATTCATAATAACGATAAAACGGTCAGCAGCTATTACCGCAAGAATTGTCATATTAGCAACGGCCAAATGGTCATCGCGAAGCCGTAAAATCTACACATTAAGTCACCAAAAGCCCAAAGCCCTTGGAAGCAGGGTATAATAATGAAGGGATATCCAATTATAACCATGGCCAAATCACCCCCTACACAACCCATTATTAAAACATTCATGTGCGTCTGGAGTCGAGGGGTACACTTGAATGTGAACAACACAGACACGTTCAATATAAGTCCTAGAACCATTAGTACCACGAAAACTAAACCGATAGCTATTTGACGCTCGTCATCGGTATTGTCATCGGTATTGTGATGTTTCCCAAGTAATACTTCCGTTTTGTTCAAATGTTCATAGTTGCGTTATTCAACATAGCGGAACTTAAACACAACGATTTCTATGGTCGATATCGCGCTTGTTAAAGGTGTAATATAATTGTGCAAGCTCTTAAGTAAATTTACCCAATCAAAATGTGTCTGTTATCCCTCCTAAAGCACTGTAATCTAAAAAATAAATCCATATCAAGTATTTACTCTAGCACAATGCCTTCTTGTTCAGTGAGGAATGGTGAGCCAGGTATATTCTACGAATCTTAAAATAAGTACCACGCAAACGACTGACCAATCATATTGTTGAAGTGCTATGGTAAGTCCTGAGTTGTGAACGATGGTATCGAAAAACAAGGCGTATTTTGTCAGCTTGTATTTACACTTGCCAACATTTCAAATAAACAAAACCAGAATAATGCGTAGTTTAGATGAGGTTATACACTTGCTGAGCCACGAGAAAAATTTTTTTTCTTAACCCATTTATGCCTAGTGGACTCTCCAATCCTTCTAAATTGGATCAATTTATTTCCAAAATTAGGGATGTCTTGTATATTTATTTCTATTTTAGAATATTACTTATTGAAATTCCTTTAAGCAAACAGCGTAGACCCAGATGAGACGCCGCATCATGCGGGTCTTATCTGGGTCTTCGCTTTTTGCAAAGTCCTTTTTTAGGAAGTTAGGCATACATGGTTAAGTCGCAGATAATATTTTCGTTTGGTTTTCACTTATTGATTATTTAATTTACTGATTTATTCACTGTTGTAAATGTACGGGCATTTCCAGACATTTGGTTCAGTGAACGTCATATAAAATATTTTTTCCAACGCAAAACTTGTTGAGCTTTATAAGAGATATGCAACATGAGCTTCGAAATCTGAAGATAACATTGTTAAGTACAGGTCCTGGTTTTTAATGGCACATATATAGAAAAAATGATTATTTGTTAAGCGTAAAATCAATACATTTGTTGATTTCGTATTTAATATGTAATCCATGGTTGTTAGCCATGAGGGGTTATTATGTTCCGAGATATAAAGGTTATACAGTGCTTCTACAAAACATGCATTCGTTATAATATATCATCGTGTTTATTTCATCTTGACAACAATGTCTTATGGGGAGTTTTCAGCTGAAGATTATTCGCGATTTTGCTAATTTGTTTTTGTTATTGTAGAAAGATTTCGCAGTTTGCCTTCATACAAGAAAGTAGTGAAAGGTGTGTATCCCTTACGTAAAAAACGATCAACGAAATACTCAAAACGTTTATTTACATTGATGGACTCAGATTTAAAACTACTAGAGTACCGTTTACCACATGAAACACGTAAATCTTCCTTATGACTTGCCGGAATGTTTAAGTTTTTCTGTGTTAGTATTTTGATAAGAGATTTTTAGGGTATGATCCCGCGTGCATGTGTAAACGTGTGTTACTTATACCAATAATCATCATAATTAGTTAAGCAACCTCAGCATTGATCTAATTTTTGACAAGGAAGAAGTTGACTGGGACGTGCAAAGGACGAATTGCGATACTTGTAATGCCGCAATGTCGATAACCGGTGCAAACACAGGGTAAACCGTTTCCTTGTGACGGGCTTAAAACTATCAGCTACGGTTAGCTGGAGTCGCCGCTTGTCACTGCATCGGGTAAGGCTGAAATCTTCATCACAAATATTGCAAATCAAAGGGTCATCCCTGTCCTTGAAATGATATCGTTTATACCCTTAAAAGCCCTTACATATTGCTAACGGATAAGTACGATCAAGTAACAATCTTGCGAATCGCATATATGTTTATAACGCATGTGGCGTCAAGCGTAGGTAATTTGGAATTTTATAGTGTTAATACATTACGTCCTGATGTATTTTATACGTATAAACCACGAACATATAGTATTTGAGCCACCTTACTTAGTTTAAGTCTGTAAATGTCCATTTTGCTTGAATTCAGTTGTTTAAGTAAGCTGTTTAAGAGTCTGAACGTACAACTTTTGCGAAATCGAAAAAAACGACCTTCGTACATGGACTTAAACGGCCCCTAAAACACACGACACTGCCCAAGATATGTAACTTTCTTGCACAAACGGTGGCTTAGGAAATAGCTGATTCAATATTGAACATGGTTTAATGCGACGATACCAGAGCTTCAACGCTGAATCTATTATCAAGTTTATTGAAAATTGTTAATCTGTAATATCACGTTATGTTTGCTGGTAAGCTGTCAGATTAATTAACGAGATCAGGCCTTAAACGCTTAACATAATCAAATCAAAAGAGAATAGTTAATATGTAATCTCACGTTATGTCTACTGGTAAACTTCAGATAAATATGCCCATCCTTAATCAAGCCATTCATCGGTTTCAGCAGCCTTTTGTCAGACGCAATACCCAAAATGACGGAATGACTATGATCAGTTACAATATGTCGGATTCATTTTTAAAACATACTTGATTATACTTTACAATGTCGCTCATGATCGTTTATTGTTATGGAAGTAGAATAGTTTTATGCTAATTATTTATTTTTCAAATTAATAATTTATCATATCTACAAATTCCAATTATTGGACCCAATTAA
>NW_026273381.1:52500-160436 GCF_020536995.1 Dreissena polymorpha | reverse complement strand
AACCTCTATCCTTAAACCATATTACAGATACATAGTGTTTCTAACTTGCTGAGTGTGGAAAATATCACGGCTAATGAAACATCCACCGTCAAGTCGGCTGATACAGTATCCATACTTGTACCGCTCACAGTTCTACAGATCCCTACTATACCATTTTCAACGTACAGGGTAATACGGTCATGTCACATGACAACATTCACTTGCACTACGGGTATACCGTATTTGCTCCATATATGCAAGTTTGTTTTGTGATTATCAGAACTCCACAAACAATTATTCAAGTCGCAAAGTATGTGGTGCTCTAATGACGAAGCGCACTAGCATCCTGCTCAGATACCCAGCAAAACATGTAATCTTATTCAATACAAATGCTTTAAGCTACGGACACAACAAGCGTCCTGCAAATTGCCTTCTTTTAGTTTGTAAATAACTTTACATGGAAGAGAATTTATCACGTCAGAGAGCACCGGTACATTCATGTACCTTTCTAAACCAAGCTCCGTTATTTTCCAATCACTAAAGCTCTATACAATTCGTGGTGTCCAGGTATCATTAAGCGCGTAAGACCAGCTTTGACATTTGAAGTACTGTGAGTATTGTGTTCTTTCGTTATAGTGTATTACTTACTGTAGAATAAGTGAAACGTACACGTGATATATTGTTTTTAACATTGACTTCAAGTGTGCTAATTCAGAATCATGTAGGTATTCGTCGAATATGAAGTCATTACACACCAGATAAGATACATTTTGTTTGCTGGCTTCAGCCTCTTTAAAACCCGCAATGAGCATTCTCTGGAATAATATTGCTATAGACAACACAATGTGCATTGGAGTCATAGGTTTCAGTATCATTACGCTTAGCAGGGGCAACGTTCAACAAGTTTTTATTCTCTTCATGAAATACAGATGTCTTATTCTTGAAATACCTTCCATTCACGTATGCACTCAATCCATGACTTATGTCGCCCTTGAGGTCATGGACAGCTGAGTCTAAAAGTGTTTAGCCTTCTCAATGTCAAGTCCGCATAGTACATAAATACCTGACAGATTTCTAGCACATGACGTATCGTTCCAAGGATACTTGATATTGAGATACCATTTGATTGTGCTATGAAATGCAGCAAGAAATTCCTGCATAGTCTCGTGCAGAAACGAGAACTCAGAACGTAATGAAGAAATGTACCTTTCTGATAAGATTCCAGCTTGAAGGGAAAATTCAGATGTTCTGGGATAAACTCTCCAATACTTTCTCCTTGGAAAATACGAGAGATTTTCCCGATGAGAACGTACACTCAAATGCAAGTTTTGCAAGAGAATTCAAAATTTCGACGCGTGGATAAATATAGTTCGTTCCCTTCAAGCATCGAAATTGTGCATGACTAAATTTGCCTTCATGTTTTGTTGCTTTCCTGAAAAGATTATCAAGCAAAATGCAGTTCATTTCGCACAACGATCCACTAAAATGCTGACTATTTATCCACACACTTACTAGCACCAGCGTCAAAAGCAATGGAGACGCAAGAAATGCTCTAACTTATGTTCTTTAAACATACGACATAAACCTTTTGTGTGACTTGCTGGTGTTGGTCTTGACGACTTTTGATGATGAATATCACTAGCTGTTCTTTAATCCATTATTCCGCTTACTTCTATCAAAAGGTCAATGCCAGAATCCTTGATTCTCTTGTCCACATTGTCCATGGTCGAGTTGTTATTAACAGCTACACATTGCTTGTGACAAGTGGCAATTATTGGAAATGGGTCATTGTCAAGTCAGTAGTCCATTCGTTTAGGCCCGTCTCATACAGAGGATACATTTTCTGTTTTCAGGATATGCTGCAGTAGTGTGTACACCTGTTTACGTTCATCTTCATCTGCGTACATTTTGTCAATTAGTTGTGTTTTTATCATCTTTACTACCTCTGATGTTTCGGGCGAATCTCTGAGAGATAAATGGAAAAGAAATTTGAAACCCTTCAACGTTTCCAAATCACTAAAATTGGCACTGTACTCCTGAGATTCAGACGACGCAGCCTCACACCAGTCAAGCACGAACTTAGATAACAGTGTAGTCTTGCCCATCCCGGGCTCACCTTGTATAATTACTCGTTTGTTGAGCTTGTTTTCTTTGTAAACTAAGTCTTTGTATTGGAGCACTTCGTTATCCGTTTTCCGTCGGGATCCATCATCCTCGATTGTAATATAATTTAAATTTGGTCGCACAAATACAGTATGCATAGGTTTGTCATGACCGTCCCATATCGGGGAAACCGATACCGTACTCTGAGTCCGTCTGTAGTGCTCAATTTACATGTCATGGAACTCTGAAAATAAAGTCAGAATGATATAACAATATAATACAAAGTAACAGTGATTTTACATGACCATATAACAATATTTATATCAATAACAAGAGCTGGTTAAAACGTTTTAATTGATAAGAAATGCCACACAAATAACCGAAATCATCTAATTTGTTACAGGTTCATATTGACAGAATGTAAAGGGGTTTATATAATTATAACGTTTCAATCAAGTATTTAATGAAAATACTACATTTTAGTACAAAATGAAGCCTGCGCTTGCGATTTTCGGTACTTATATGATGATGGTGACGATGATGCATTTTATACATATAATAATGAATCATGGTCATAGTGTTTGATGAGAAATTATAAGCAAGGTATGTAACACAACTGTAACAAAAGGCGTCCGTAGAAGAGGCCGAATGGTTTTTACAAAAAGCAATTTCAATTGAAACAAATGGTTTTTACGCTAAATCATGTGTTTTCATCATGTTTTAACATATTTTATAGTACAATTTAATTTTTATAAATATGAAAATCAACCACATTAATTTGTTTATGAAAATTTAACAAAAATTAAGTGTAAAAAAACTTTGGTACTCGAATCTTTGTAACCGATACACGAGGTATGTCGTCTAAAACACGGCACTTACTCTTCTGTAGTATTCACCGCGACTCTCTTGCAATCATTGTAAACCCGCGACTTTAACAAACTGTTTAAAACTAAGAAAGTGTCAAAACATTATTATAAGAATGTTGCAGAAAAAAATTCATCCCGACGTTAAAACTGCTGGTCCCTTCTTCACTTTGTATTAGTCTGAATGTTTGTATATTGGTATATCTATCATGGTTTAACCCCTTTCAATAATTATTTTATCGGTTTTTACTTCTCAGCCACGTCTAAACTTGCGTTGAAAAAATAACGTTGAACTGTTCTTTACAACGCATTTTTAAACAGTATAGAAAGGTATCATTACGAAATCAGTACAATAAATGAACATTTTGCCATGCATTCTTTCTTTTCGCTGTGGACGGCATTACTTTTTACACGGCGTTAAAATAATAGCGGTAAAATTTAATGAACTTAAATATGCATAATTGCTTGATGTTGATTCAAACTCATATTTATACGTGTTTAATAACGCAATGATATAATGCATTCTTTATAATTAATGACAATTCTCAGATTAACGCAGGTTCCGATTAAAGTTAAATAAAATATGTTGACATAATATATATGCAAAAAGGTCATACATTTAGAATTAGTATGTTCATTTAATTATTCACAGAGTTTTGGGACAACCATCGTATAATGAAAACTGTACTATTTCTATTGGAAACAGTGCATGGCGTTTTAATGCAAATTTACACCTTAAAAACGCATTTTTTCCCAGGTATTTCATTCATGTGTTCCTAAAGCATTGAACAGTTTGAATTGTTTACAACAAAGAATATTTATGCATAATAAATGCATGCATGCTTACCTTTGTATTGCGATTCGTAATCCTTGTCGTCCTTCTTTGTCTTGGAATCTTGGATTTCTCTTTTTGCAACGTCGACTAGAGCCGTTACGGTCGTTTCAATGTCCTCTTTTCCTTTTAGTGTGTGTGCTATCAATTCCTGCACACATGCCTCAGTATTTGCATTAAGAATGTCACTTCCTTCAATTACGGCCGATTCAATGTCGTCTTTTACTTTTATTGTGTGTGCTATTACTTCCCGCACACATGCTCCAGTATTTGCATTAACAACGTCAATGCCGTCCATTACGGTCGATTCAAGGTCCTCTTTCCATTTAATCGTGTGTGCTATCACTTTCCGCACACATGCCTCAGTATTTGCATGAAGAACGTCACTTCCGTCCATTACGGTCGATTCAAGGTCTTCTTTCCTTTTATTGTGTATGCTATCACTTCCCGCACACATGCCTCAGTATTTGCATTAAGAACGTCACTTCCGTCCATTACGGTCGTTTCAATGTCTTCTTTCCCTTTTATTGTGTGTGCTATCACTTTCCGAACACCTTCTTCAGTGTTTGCAACAATAACGTCACTGTCATCCATTTCGGTCGATTCAAGGTCATCTTTTTCTATTTTCCCTTTCATTGTATATGCTATTATTTCTCGCAAACCTGCCTCAGTATTTGTAACGGAAACGTCACTGCCGTCCATAACGGATTCAAGGTTCTCTTTCCATTTTCGTGTTTGTGCTTTTACTTCTTGCACAGCCGCCTCCGTATTGGCAACCCGAACGTCACATCCGTCCATTGCAACCGATTCAAAGTCTTCTTTCCTTCTTATTGCGTATGATTTCAGTTCCCGCGCACCTATGAATGAAACTATAGTGTAATAAATTACAACGTTTCAAGTGTTAACAGTAAAGAACATGTGAGCAAATTAAAGAAGACAGTTTTAACCTCGGCCGTTTGTGTTGGGACAACCTTTTTGTACTAATAATATGTGGCGTATTTAAAATTAATATACATTAGTTGAACGGAGCTAGTTCGTATTTTAAACCTAACTGCAAACAAAACAGAGTCAATTCAAATTTTAGATACGATGTTATGTAATAATCTCTATGTAAAATGGTGGCCTTTGTGAATTTCCCCCTTTACTTTGCACTCAGTGTTGATATAAGCTTTCGGTAAAAGCAAACAATTATTTTATAAATGTTCCGTTGATTGTTTATTCAAATAGCCAGTGGCACATGGTTATATATATTCAGCTCACATTTGCTCGTTCTTGGCTCCACAGTGTCCTCCGCAACCGTCTCCATGGCTCCGTGGTCGTTGACTGCCACTGGAGTTGCCCCAGTAGTCGCTCCCACATCCGGCGCCTCCATTGCTTGTAACGCTTCTGCAGCGACAAGTTTGAACTTCTTTGCAGGCGATTGTATTGTAACTCTGTGTCAAACTGAAGGATTACAATAACCGAATTTGAACAAATGGTTTAGTGCTAGCAAACATGTAAACGATAATTAGCGAACAGTTAATTCAAACATATCCAACAGACCATCATCAACTATAACTGTACTTTGTAGTACATCAGTTTGAATAGTAAACAACTTTTTTTATTTCTAAGCTAATATGCATTATTTATTAAATAAATTGCAGTAATCAAATGATGTGTACGTTCGTTTCGGTTTCATAAGGAACAATATAACCAGCGCAATATATATCACATCGTCTAAAAACATTTTTAGAATGGAAATGTACATGATAAAGTATTGAACAGTAGAAGCTTTATATCATGTAAATGTACATAAAATATTGAGCAAGTTTGACATTATTTGATAAGCCGAAATGTATAGCGATTCAACGTGTCTCATCTTAGGCTTTGCGTGTATAGACTAGAGATGTATGATGAGCTGATGCTTTATAAGAATTATTTAAGTTTTGACTGCGTTGTTTCGTGAACTTTTAAAGTTAAAGTGCTCGGTTAAAAATACATGTATGTCACCCTCCTTCTTTGAGGAAAGTTTTAATTAATGGCAAACAACGTATTACCTTGTAAACCAGATACCTAATTCGTATTAAAGAAATATTAGGAAACCAATGTGAATACACACAGTTTAAAGACATTGCAATGCGCGATTCATTCCGCTTTATATGGCCCAAAAATATGGTGGCTTCCATTCTGTCAGAAGTTTTAAAACCTGCTTTAAACAACATGCATCTTAATTCTTTGATTATGTCTTTCCTACGAATTATTTACCAGTGCCCAAAAGCTAATTATCTCGTGTAAACATATCCCCCTCCACGCCGTAAGTTCACATACTTCGGGAGATACGAGCATGTCCGATACTATAATAATACTGTTACTATAATAATCTGTTAAAAACAAATACGGGTCTATGATTAGCAGATCGAGACAATCTTTTTTGATTTCACATGAAAAACATTTGTGTTAACATTTTATAATCTCGTGAAACTACGATATTACGTACTTTATCAAGAACATACCAAAAGGCACACATACGTGTATTAACTAGTTTCATTATATAAGCCTGTTATAGACGTTTAAAATCCCATACACACTCAAAATCAACAAATATTTCGTACAATATTAAAAGGAAAGAAAGTTAACACATAAAACATCAATGTTTCGTATAGCAATAGCGAAAATTTCAAAGCTGGATGTGGTCTGGTAACATAGATTTAACACGATACAAAATGCTTTTTTTCTTTTTTGTTGAACAATATATTCGACAAATGTTCATGTACCAAGTTAGTTTTCGTGTGTCGTATGAATAAATATAGTTGCAGGAAATTGAAATGGAATATAGTGTGCAACAACAAATAAAAAGAAGCATTTTATATCTCGTTAAATCTGTGTTACCCTACCATATCTAGCGTTGAAATATTGGCTATTACTATAAGGAACGCTGATTTTGTATGGGTTAACTTTAATTTACGAAATATTTTACGAAATAGTCGTTGATTTTGAGTATTTATGTTCATAGAACGATGAACTTATTCCGTGGAAAAACCTTATTCAATTAAATGTGTATAAAACCTTTAGCGCGTTTTCTTTGTAAGTAAAAAGTAATACAAAAGCTCTGTGTGCTTTTAAGATAATTATAAATTTGCCCTAATGCTAAGCTTTTATGAACGTACCGATATACGTGTTTGCGAGATATGCCAAATATATGCACTATGTATTACTTGTAAAAACTTGTATAACGTTGAAAACCACATAAGCACAGGGCTAAATTGCTGTATGGTAATATCAAAACGTTTGACACGTTAGGCTTAAGCACTATTATGTGTGCATTTCTCTAAGAATTAATTGATTAGTTAATTAATCGGTATAACGCACACTTTATGAAATAGTTACGAGGAATTGTGTCTTTATTTTAGTGTCTATCGAACTGATTTGGTATGGGAAGTATATACAATGTAAATCTTAAGCTGCGTCAACCTGTCAGACACCTTATTATAGCACAAAGTACTTTATGTATGGTAAGTGATCAATTGCTAGTCAATACGACACCAGACACTATACAAACACAGAAAACAACACGTACATGAAAACAAAAATCAAATTTCGGTCCAAATCTCACACTTTGTCAAAACTACTCAATGGTTGAATGCAAACCAGACGATTGATTGATGCCGGAAACAAGTATTTAAATGCGTCAACATGCATCTTGTTATTGGCGTCGCCCTGGAGGACGGCGACTAGTATGCAATGCATTTGTTTTCGCTTATGGGAGGAGAAGTTATTTTACGGATCAATGTATATATTTTTGTTTTAAGAATATCTTGCATACTGGTTTTTTGTGTGTAAATTAGTGTAAATAAGTACTGCATTTGTGCCTATTACATTTATTACAACATTTATTGCCAATAATGCAAAGCTAATTGTTTTAATTAATAATTGATCCACAATTGATCACAGGGGAAAGATCACAAGGACTGGGCAAATACGCGAAACTTTTTCTAATTTGCTAATTTAGTGGAGAATCAATGTAGTACGATATTTGACGACCTATCGCGCAAGCAAGTTTATTGGAAGGCGTAGTGGTACGAAAACGTACACTGCATTAGTTTATTAATAGACATATAATAACGATCGCTATACACAACTTGTGGACCAAATAGCAGTACATAAGTGAATGTTAGCCGGAATAGCTCAGTTGGGAGAGCGTTAGACTGAAGTTGTTTACGCAACAGTCATCTAAAGGCCCCCGGTTCAATCCCGGGTTCCGGCACGAACGGAACAGTTCGGCGGCTGACAATTTTTTTCAGTCAGGTTATTAAATATAATAAAGCTTTATTTTATGTAGACATTTTAAAATCCATTTTACTCGAATAAGACATTTTAATTAAAATTAATGGATGCAACGTGGTGACAACGTTAAATAAAATTTCATACATCACTTGTATATCTTATAAAAAATACACGTGTTTTTATATTAACAAATAAATGCAAACAACACATCTATTATCCATGTATTTTTTGGTTGTCTATCATAGGCCTATCCCTAACACATATAGAGCGCGAGGCGCGACACGTATTATTGATTGTAACAATGAGTTGCGATAAAGGAAGCAGCCGCTTATGAAGGAGGAGCTGTGTCCCAGCAACCGTTTCCCTAAAGTCAAGCACTCCTCGGAGTTTTCTTTTAAGAACCACATATAGAGCGCGAAGCGCTACACGTATTACTATCCAGGTGGTATGGGCCCTTTAGCATTATCCGACCATTACGTCCATAGTTATCTTCCTTAGAATTTGAAAAATTTTGAAATCCTTGTTCGAAGTTCAAAATTTTCATCCGATTGTTCCCAAACTTTCACAGGTTTTATTTTTATCAACGAGGACCCAACCCAAACTCTATATGAGCAATATCGGACCATAAGTCCAGAATTATGTCTCTTTGAATTTAAAAATAAAAGTGAAAAACTGCTTGGTTAGGTGATTATGTCAACATTTTTCATCAGATTCTTTCCAAACTTACAGTGTCTTCATATCAATGAGCATTTTTACTTCATTTAAAATGAGAAACATCGGGACAATAAGTCCAGATTTTTTTTCTATGAAATTTGAAAAAATAAACAATTTCCACTTGTTTAAAAGATTTCGCAACTTTCGTCTGAATCTTTCCAAACTTGTTAAGTGTTTTTATAACAGTATTATTCGAACCCTATTGAAAATGATGAATATCGGAGCAATAAATCTATTATGATCTTTTACTGAATTTCAAAGTATTGTGAAATGCAGCTTCTTTATACAATTTACAGTTTTCATTCAATTTTCTTTTCAAACTTTTACAGTGTTTTCATATCAATGAGTACTCAACCCCTATCGTAAATGAGCAAAGTAAGAATAAGTTCAGAATCATCTCCCCTTGAAGTTGAGAAAAATATGAAATTACGCTAGATGAAGCAGATTTTTTTAAAACCTACACAGTTCTGTTCCATTAATGAAAACTGCACACGGATACCAGTAAAAAAAGGAAACCAATGTAAATAAAATGAACTATGAAATATTTGGGAGTTACAACACAAAATCATAGATAATTGTTATTTGGGGGTTATAACACAGCATCATAAATAATGGTTATTTGGGGGTTATAACACAAAATCATAGATAATGGTTATACCAGTATCTTTTTCTATTTTGTTTAAAATAATCGGCCAACATATTAATATTTACAGTAGAAAAAAAATCGTTCCATGTAACTTCATTGAGTGCCTTTTACACTGAAATTCCCGACGCCCTTTGATGCTTTGCATCAATACTTATCTTGTTAAATATATTAATGCATAAGTATTAGACGCAAAGCATAATGAACGCCTCTGTGCAAAAAGAAACAACATTTAAAGTACAATTAACTTGAAGCTATTCGTCGCAAGCAAAAGCCACCATGTAATCCATGTATTCATCTGTCAACATATAAGATGCTTAAAAGGGGTATTACACTACGACCCGATTCCTCACGATTTGTTTCCAATATTTTGAGGTCGGGGACATTCGTAGCTCAATCGGCGAAGGTCCTAACTTATTTGTAGCTAGTCATGGGCCGGTCGTAAGTGATTCCTGCAAATCGTGAGCTCCCGAAAAATCGTGGCCAGATTTAAAACGTGTTTAGAATTTGGCCAGGACCTCCAAGACTGAATTTAATCGCAGTTGACTCGTAACAGCGTCGTAGTGCGTTCTTTGGCGTCGTAATGAATCGTAGGTAATTCGTGACTCAATCGGTAAATCGGTGATCACGTGAGCTGTCTACGAATCAGCTGCGACTTTGTCAAGACTCTCACGAGTTTACCCCGAGTGAGTTGCGAGCCCGCTAAGATTCTCGCGCACGTCATTTTTATCGCATTCGTGCGCACGTCATTGTTATCGCATAGTTAACGCATGCGTAAGTCATATCTTTCTCGCGCGCATGTAATTGCTATCGCATATCTAACGCGTGCGTAGGTCATAGCTTTCGCGTGCGCACGTCATTGGTATCGCGTAGCTAACGCGTACGTAAGACATATATATCGCGTGCGCACGGCTGTGTTATCGCGTAGCTTATGCGTGTTTAAGTCATATCTATCGCGTGCGCACGTCGTTGTAATCGCATAGCTGACGCTTTCATAAGTCATATCTATCGCGTGTACACGTCGTTGTTATCGCATACCTTACGCGTGCGTAGGTCATATCTATCGCGTGCGCACGTCATTGTTATCGCGTAGCTAACACGTGCGTAAGACATATATATCGCGTGTGCACGTCACTGTTATCGCGTAGCTAACACGTGCGTAAGACATATATATCGCGTGCGCACGGCATTGTTATTGCGTAACTAATGCGTGTGTAAGTCATATCTATCGCGTGCGCACGTCGTTGTTATCGCATAGCTGACGCGTGCGTTAGTCATATCTATCGCGTGTATACGTCATTGTTATCGCATAGCTTACGCGTGCGTAAGTCATAGCTATCGCGTGCGCACGTCATTGTTATCGCATAGCTGACGCATGCGTAAGTCAACTGTTAACTGTTAGACGAAATTCAATTGGATGCAGCTTGTCTTGTAACAGGACTAACAAGATCAACTAAAATTACTCTACTTTTAAAAGAAATTGGTTGGGTTTCTCTCGATGACAGACGGAAAATTCAAAAACTTGTTTTCGTTTATAAACACAATAAAGGTGCCACAATATTTAAACGATATTTTCCCAGCCACAACAGATAACATTCCTTACCTGTTACGTAATCGTGGCGACTATGCAACAATCGCTCGTAGACTTGCGATTTACTCAAATTCAACTATTCCTTCGTCTCTTAAGTTATGGAACGAACTTGACATAGATACAAGGTCTTTACCAACGTTTTCTAGTTTTAAAAGTGCAGTAAAGAGGAAGTACAATCCTCCTATAGTTCCTTCGTATTTTCTTGTTGGCGAACTTAAGCAACAAATTCTACATGCTCGGCTAAGAAACCACTGTAGCGACTTAAATTCCGATTTAAACTTAAACCACTATCAAAAATGGGCTTGTAATAGTACTGTCGAAGACGTAGATCATTTCTTCTTCAAATGTCCTCTTTTCTCCGAGCAACGTATCGTGCTTTTTACCAACACTCGTCCATACCACACTCTAAATGCAAACAAACTATTATACGGTATCCCAGAACTAACTGATAACCAATACAATGTGTTCTTTTTGGAAGTTCAACGATATATCAAAACTTCAAACAGGCTCATTTAAATATTTGACTGTAAACACATTTTCAATGTTGTTCGCTTGTTCATCTTATTGAACAGAGATCAAGAATTTTCGCTGCAGATTATGTGCTATATTGTAGTTCGTAGAGTCGGGTTGTGTGGAGCAATGTATTGTTATTTTGTATTCTTTGTTGTGGAACAATTAATTAATTATTTATTTTTGTATTTGTTGTTTTCTTTTCACTTCTTTTGTGTGTATATATATATATATATGTTTAGTTCAGTTAATTGTTATATTATAACATTCTCATTAAACTTAGTCTACATTTTTTCTCTAAACCATTTTGAGTGTAAAACAGTGAATGACACTAACTCTTTGTTAATACGTTTTCCCAAATGTTTTTGTCGTCAGCTAAAGTCTATTTATTCACTTACTGAATTGTTTATATTACACTCACGATGTGCACTTTGAATGTCCCTATTTACCGAATCGGAAATACTGGGAAGGGTCGTCATCTAATGTTGTTAAAACTTGTGACCCAACCCTTTTGCTTTTTTCTATACATTCGATAACATCAATTTGTATTATATCTACTCTATGCACTATGCATCATGTGTATATTTGTATGAATGCATGTACGAAAGAAAATGCAATAAAATATTATTAAAGTAAAGTGCGTAAGTCATATATATCGCGTGCTAAAGGCATTGTTATCGCAAAGCTTACGCGTTCATAGGTCATAGCTTTCGCATGCGCACGTAATTGATATCGCATAGCTGACGCGTGCGTAAGTCATATATATCGCGTGCTAAAGTCATTGTTATCGCAAAGCTTACGCGTTAATAAGTCATAGCTATCGCGTGCGCACGCCATTGTTATCGCATAGCTAACGCGTGCGTAAGTCATATCTATCGCGTGCGCACCTCATTGTTATCGAATAGCTAATGTGTTTGTAAGTCATATATATCGCCGACGCACGTCATTGTTATAACATAGCTAACGCGTCCGTAAGTCATATCTATCACGAGCGCACATCATTGTTATCGCATAGCTAACGCGTGCGTGGGTCAGAGCTATCACGTGCGCACGTCATAGAGTCCGCTTTATAAATTATGTTAATTATGTCACCTATATGCAATCGTTGTTATGCCTCTTTTGTATAAAGTTAACCTTAATTGGTACAATTGATAGTGTAATATCAATGTTAATACAATTATACTAGAGAAAGTCATATGAGCCGCGTCATGCGAAAATGAATCTTATGGCATAAACGCCCAGCCCAGCCTGCGCATCCACACATACTAGTCAGGAGCGTCCACGTTCTCTCTAACACTAGAAAACATGGCGTGACTCAATAGCGGACAGCGTAGCTCCTGACCAGACCAGACTGTGCTGATGCGCAATATAGGATGAAGCTATGCTAGTCGTCAAACAAATGTTCCCATTAGCGGTTGATCTTAATGATGTGTATATGAATTTGAATTATTTATACAAAAATTATTTTATGCGACTAGTGTCAAGCTGTTGTACTTTCTCAATATTAGTTATAGCAGAGGGCCATTTTGAGATCAATATTCATATAGACTTCATTTTCTGCCGTGAAATCAAGATCAGCGCTGTGTACAGTATGACATCTTTGTCAATACAACTGCGATGCATTTATACTACCACTTCCCTGGCAAACTTAAGTGGTCTCGACCATAGGCTATTGAAAAAAATACCATTGGGAAAAAATCCCATCGGAAGAAATCGCTTCAAAGCAAATCGCATGGGATAAAAATATCATGGATTTTTTAAACACGAATAAACGCATTTAAATCGCGTAACGTGTTCATCATTCAATACAATATAGTGAATCGGGAAGTAACCTGAATAATCTCTCAAAATAAGAAAAAATCCAATGGGATTGTTTTTCCATTTGAACAATGTGATTTTTTTCTTACTCAAAAATATACTATGTTATCTGCATAAACGATTTTAAAGCCATTAAATAAAGATTAAATTCTTAAATACGCGAAGAAATAACGTTTTTTTCAAAAATACCATAGATCTCATTAGATTCATTCCCTTCCGCAAATCAAGGGGAAAAAATCGGATGGAAAAAATCCCATGGAAAAACATGAAATCCCAAGGTATTATAGAAAAAATCCCATCGGAAAGGCTATTTCGAAGAAAAGAAATTCGATGGAGGAAATGAAAATATTATATAAACACCAACAATAAATGATCACAAAGACCATGCTATCGAAAAGGGTACTTAAGAAAAGTTTGAGAAATTTCGGTTTCGCATTTGTTTTCCGGTCGCAATTTAAACATAACAATCGATTCGTACAGAGAAACAAAGGGATGCAAGGAAGTTTTGTTAAGTGTCCGTTTCCACAAACGATTAAATGGCTGGAACTGAAACCAATGTAGACTCGTAGTTACATTCTGTCGATATACACAAGTTTGAGACAGTGATAATTATATTTGAAAATAGTGAATATCAATAAAACAGCGTTGCATTGAAGATATGATACGGATAGTATATTTGGGCTGGCACAAAGTAAAACACCCTATGTAAACATTGCATAAGCACTTTGACGCCTGATTCAAAACATGTAGATGATCATCGGCAAATAATGACAGTTCATCGCATTGTAATGAATTTGTATTAAAGGGAAGAGTCAGTGCTTGGTGTCCGAAATCCTGACATCGCTTCCCGTAGGGGATCGAAACCAACACCTACCGATCGAAAGGCGGACTTCATATCTATTACACCGTTTAGATCTCTTAAACTCTGACCACGATATTTAAATTTCAGGATGGTTAGTTTTAACAGAACTTTCTTTTTAGATAATATAACCTAAATATTGGAAAATACTGATTATTTACAGTAAACGCACACCAAGCCATATTATGTTGCTTTAGGGCACGGGTTAAGGCTTGTCTTGACCCCTTAACTAAGTAAGCAAACGTAAGAGCTATTTCCACACAATGCATTTGATTTTTGTTTACTTATTTCAACGATAAATACGATCGCTCATGATTTAAAGGGATCTGTTCACAGTTTGGTAAAATGGAGATTTTGAATATAATTGTCAAAGTTTCAAAGAGAATGTACAAATTGTGTTGAAACAAGAAAAAAAATACTCCTTACAAAAAAATGTTAAAAAATATTAATTCATTTATGCAGTAAAAGTGGCGCGGCAGAGGCCGACGCGTATCCCCACGCCGCATAGATGTTATATTAAAAGGCAATTTTGGGTGGGCAAGGCCTATTTTGGTGGGGCCCCGGGGTCGGTAATGTGGACATGGATGGTCGAGATAGACCGTGTTGTAATAAGAGAGGTTCAGTATTAATTTGAAGTCAATTGGTGAATAAATGAAGAAGTTATGTTAAAATAAAATTTTGGTTGGGCGTGGTCTATGTGAACGCGGCGCAGAATGGTTAGTAATGTGGTCATGCATAGTTGAGATTCACCGTATTGTCATAAGAGATGTTCAGTATCAATTTTAAGTAAATCGGTGTAGAAATAAGAATTTAATGTAAAATAACCTAAAAAAAAATGTGAAAATCTCTGACTCGGCCTCATCCCAACCCCCATTACTTTTGACCCGGGGGTCAGATCAAAATTGCAAATAGTGCACTGTCGCACATATGCTCATAGCAACCAAGTGTTTAAGTTTCAAGGGTTTAGTGCTAATAATGTAGGAGGAGATAGTGGTCAGGACGAACGGACGGACGGAAAGACGGCGGAGATAACCACACAATCCCCCCGTTCCAAATCGGAACGTGGTGATAATCAATGAAAAATAAGAATCAAAATACTGACAGTACTGATGTGACGATGCTTTTGAAGAGGATTGATATAAAGGCATCAATTTAAGTGTATCTACATAATCACAATTGTGTATGTGGTTACGAAAATTTTGGGTACGAAAAAAATATTGGGTACGAATATTTTGGGTACGAAAGAATTATGCAACAACAAAAAATTGGGTACGGGTACGAAAAAAAAAATGAGAACTGCAAAAATATAATAGGGTAGGATAAACAGTTTTTAAAGCTGTAACCAATACAAAAAACACACCATGTACTCAAAAACATTCGTAGAAAACATAATTGCAAAACAAAACAAAACGAACAAAATATTTTACACACTTCAAATTAAAAACCCTCCCGAAATCTCAAAAGCTCAAACTAAATGGCAAAACCTTCTTGGAGAAAAAAAAATTAATTGGAAACAAATATTTGTCATGCCATATAAATCAACTATTGATAGCACACTGAAAAACTTTCAATATAAATACATCCAGAGAATCATAGCTATAAATAAACATCTTTTAAAGTGCAACCTATCCAACACATCTATGCGATATGTGTAGTGAACATATTGAAACAATAGAGCACCTTTTCTGGGAGTGTAAACATATTCAATCTATGGAATCAATCGACAACCTTTCTTGAGAAACAAAAATTAAATGTGTAACTATCATCAGTTTAGGGTTAAATATATTCAAAATACAAGAGTTTAATAACGCTGTGAATTGCATAATTATATTCATGAAATATTATATATTCAGCATGACATACAGAAAACAAAGACCTATCATGAACTGCTTTATTAATTATTTAAAACTGAAGATTGAAATTGAAAAAATATTGCCCTAAACAATGATACACTTCACTTATTTGAACAAAAATGGAACACATTAAACTTTCATAAACAAGTCCAGTATGCTTTCTACCCACATTATGCAACTCATCCTTATTCATAACTATTCTGTTGTTTTTTGTTTTTTTACAAACAACCAAAAAAAAAAAGAAATAAATACATGTTAACCTTTTTTTTCCTTTTTTATTCACAAGAACAAACAAGATATGTGTTTGTCAGAAACACTATGTCCCTTTTGCGCCGCTTTGAATTTATATATTTGACCTTTGACTTTGAAGGATGACCTTGACCTTTTACCACTCAAAATGTGCAGCTCCATGAGATACACATGCATGCCAAATTTCAAGTTGCTATCTTCAATATTGCAAAAGTTATTGCAAATGTTAAAGATGGGGCAAACAAACAAACAAACACACAAACAAACAAACCAATAGACAGGGCAAAACAATATGTCCCCCACTATAGTGGTGGGGGACATAAAAAGTATATATTAGCATATCTTGAATAACATGTTTGAACATTATTGCTGCTACATGGTATCACTTTGTTTTATGGTCATATACATGTATACATGGTATGTCTTATATTGAAGAAAAAACAGGATAAACAATTTGCGTACAAAAAAAAATCGGGAACGAAAACAAATTGGGTACGGAAACAAAATGGGTTACGAAAAACAAAATTGGTTACGAAAAATATTTGGGTACGAAAACATTTGGGTACGAACAAAAATGTGGGTACGAAATAAATTCGGGTACAAAAAAATGGGAACGAAAAAACAATTGTGTACGAAATAAAATTTGGGTACGACAAAATATTAGTGAACAAAACATTGGGTACACAAAAAAAATGGGTACGAACAATTTTGGGTATGACAAAATTTGGGTGTACGGGAAAATTGGGGTACGAAAAAAAATTTTGGAACGAAAACAAATTTGGGTACGAAAAAAATGGGTACCAAAAAATTTGGGGGTACGGGGAAGTAGTACCCGTGGACCTCTCGATAAATTTGAAAGATGATGGGAACCAAGCTACCTTTACCTTTATCAATGGCCCTGGGGTTGATAATGTGGACATGGATGTTCGAGATAGACCGTGTTGTTATAACAGAGTATTAGAGTTCATTATTAATTTGAAGTCATCTGGTGAATAAATGAAGAAATTATGTTAAAACAACATTTTTTGGGTGGTCGTGGTCGGCCACTATCTTCTCCTACACTATTAGCACTAGAACCTAGAAACTAACACACATGGTAGCTATGAGCAAATGTGCGACGGTGCACTATCTGGAATTTTGATCTGACTCCTGGGTCAAAAGTTATTATCATGTGCGTCGCATGTTGTTAGTAAAATGAGTGAACAAAATGTCCTCATTTTACCCCATTTTACCCACATAACTTTTGACCCATGGGAGGAGATAATGGCCAGGACGGACAGAGCGCGGATATCAAAACAATATCCGCACGCTTTTAAAAGCGTGGGGATAATTATCATCATTCTAAATCGGTGAACAAATAAAGCATTTGTTACGCTTTTCCTACATATTTTAGAAAATACGTTGAGTACTAACATAGCATATATGTTCATAAAAACATTCTTTATACTGCTGGCTTACTGGTAGCGCTTTCAACTTGTTTGGTTTGCTTGTATAAGTATTCTATTTGAAACATTACAGATTAGTAAGTGAACATATTAACTGAAATTTGTCGGAAAAACGAACATTTGTGAAGTCCCTTAACAGTTTAAAAAAGTCTTAACACAAATCATATATGTGTGCACCTATTAGCAACATGCATGCGCCCTAGGTAGTTGAAACATGTTGATTTAAACGATATACATTTGTTAATTTCGATCTAAATAGTAAATAATAAACTACAACTTACTTGAACATAGTTGTATACACATCAAACTGTGAGCTTGCGTTTGCATTTCGCTGTCGACCGCGCAAGGATTGAATGAGCAGTAGTCGTATTGAATTTGCTTTTAACCCGGCAAATAAACACTAAATTACAAAACTTCTTAGCCTTCTACGCGGCTTGTTCTAACAAAGTTACTGTGACACAAACCACATTAATTTTGAACGCTATGGTTTATTTTGCAGTATTGCGCTTCGACGAAGCAGGCGTTCTTTATGAAACGCAAATATTAATTAAAGCAAATATACGTTGATTGATATAGAACGAGGTTTACGTTAAGTGTTGATTTTCAAAATGGAATTTCGAGTCGGTTCCTGTCATTATTGTGACAATAGATTCTTAATAAAACATACGATTGTTTATATGTGTATTCACCAAATAAAGTTTATATTACACGTGCAGACGTGCTGTCATACAATGATCCGGATGTTATATTCACATTTAGATTTTTTTAATTGTGTACACAATATGGGGGCATATATTTAATTAATTTAGACTTTGCACTTTTTATTTAAGTAAGTACACTATGCTTGTGCTTTTTGAATATTGACGTCAGTCCTGATTAAATACTCATTTATAAAATAAAAATACTTACTCATTATTGTCCAAATACATCTGAATATTAATTGTACATTATAACATAAACAGAATGCATTAAGAATGTAGTAAATTGTGATTGTATACATGTGCAAACAATCACAGTGTTTGCCTATTTAAAATCGCGTACTTGTTAGCGCAAGATATAACTAAGAAACTTGCCATAGTGTTAGGATAAATACAACATCTAAACATTGAAATTCACAAGTGCAAAACATAATGGAAAATTATTATACTTATGTATATACATATACATAACATAAAGTCTATATATTCAAAATATCATCACCCCTGCATCAACGGCGATAACGTATTCATAATGCGATAAGTTTAACAAAAGCTATAGTAAAAATGCTCATACGTACAACGCTCCCACATATACCTCCGTGACAGGTTCCATAGACATGTGTGCAATGGCCTCGACCTACTTGCCTCACTGACATAAGAAAGTTCTTAAAAACCTCTGAATACTAAATTAATGTCAAACACACGTGCCTTAGTTGAAAAATATACTAGTTTGACTATTAACACTGGTACCAATAGAACAAGATAAAGGTTCGTTAGTTGACGCACCATTCTCAAGTGAGCTATTTGTGGTTAAATGATAGATTAAACAAACTAATATAGACATGTTCACTTATGTAAAAACTCGTTTCGCGGAGGCCGTTAGGAGATCTTTCATAAACTGAAACAACAGCATTAATGTTTTTTCCTTGATGGCTTCATGACTGGTTCCAGTAAGCTCCAAACAACGGTCTTAAAGTTGGACTTATTTACTTGGTGAAGAAATGACATGACCAATAAATTTCTAAACCAGTGTTCCTTCCTTAGTTACCTTAGGTCAAGTTCCATATTTGGCTGTGAAGGACCCTTTACGAAAGTTTGCCTTCCACGAAGGCCTCGTGGTTCAATTATTATTATCTCAACAGTGTCCTTGATGTAAGTGGTTTTGTCATGGTGGCCTTATGACTTATTTTATAATTTTTTAAGGCAGTGACCTTGATTTCAGCATTTCTTTCATGGTGGTCTTTTGACAAGTATAAGTTTTCCTTCAATTTTTTGATCGCTTGGTTAGTTTTTAATGATTCTTTGTGCAACATTCATCAGGTAAGTGTTGATTCAATGGTGGCCTTATTACAAGCTCCGTGAGTCTCTGCGCAATGCCTATGAGGTACTAGAGTATGTGTTCATTCAATGAAGATCTAATGAGAGGCCTCATGATCCTTTAAGCAGTGCAAATGACGTAAGTGTTTTTTTAATTATGGCCTAATGGCATGTTAGAAAACCTTATAACAATGGCGACAGTCTAATTGTTCCAATCTTTATTACTTAACGACATTTTAATTTACATCTAGAGTGTATATGTTAATGTTGTTCCACAAATTTCACGTTAAGAAATTATCATACATTATTTTCATAATTTTAAGTTCAAATAATACCCTGAGATATCATGCTGTATCTATTGTTCGATAAGCACTGTTGACAAACACCAAAGTCAACTTATGATCGGTAATTTCGTAAAGCTTTCAATAGATAGTATAGGTCGTGTGAAAATTAAATCTTAAATTACTTAAACTAAGATAGTTCACACATGCACTTTCCCATATCGAGACATAATGTTGTGCTTTGTATTGACCTTTCAAAGACCGTGATCCCGGTTTTAATTACTTAATGCATATACTATTATTTGGTAATACACGTAGTGGATAAGATAACTAAAGTAACTTCTGATGTATAATCTCTCGTATGGAGTTTCATTGTTTAAGTATCTGGTCAATCATTCGCACTTGGCAAGCTATATAAAATAATAAACACTCTCTCATGTAGATACATCATTCCCATTTCAAACATGTAATATAGAAATTCAACAAGTGAGCAAACCAACAGTTGGTTTAATCGTTAAAAGCATATGAGTTTAAACAAATACACAGTCGAAAGTAGACACAAATCCAAAACAAACCGGAAATACACAATCTTCAATCCTTAGCTTTGCTATTCTAATTCAATAACATGTTTAGTGTGGGTTGACGCAGATCAATTAGACCCATGAGTACTAAACGCTTGAACTTTGTTAGTGATGCGTGTGCGTTCTAAGAAAGAAGACATTGATGTTAATACTGGTCCTTAAGAAATGCGAAAGAGGGAAAGTTATTATATTGTTTTACGTTTCAATCGTACATTGAAACCTATGATTTTGGTCTGTAACAATCATTACACGTAGTATCTACTTAAGTTTTTGTTTTTGTAACAAGTGTTGTTTAATGTATTTATTAATAAAATATACTATTTGGAATAGTCCGAATTAATAAGCATTGCAAAGGACACAAATAAATGTAAATTATTGCCTTTCCCGAGTTTTAACCCTTAACCTCTGGAAACAATTGCATACTCGTTACCTCTGAAACATGCAGAATGTTGCTAATACTGTGCCTTTAACGTGATGTTAATACTATGCGTTATTTGCAAGTCATAGATTAAAAGCGTTGCAAGCGCTGTATTTTTCAGATTTTTCGTAAGCGTTATTATTCTTGTCTCTTGCTTATTTGAATATAATGTTTACAAATCTATAATATCATTTTTAGCTCAACGAGCACAACGTAATCAATATTAAGATTTGTGACCGCCTTTTGCCCTTCGTTCATCGAATCCTCCTTCGTCTGTTGTGCATTTACATTCAACAAACTCTAGAGGCCACATATATTGTCTAATATAAATGAATATAAGTCAAATATATGTCACAATATTATATTGGCCGAGTATGAATTCGGGTGAAGTGAGGTCACAAACTAGGTTATTAAAACCTATCCAAAAAAAAGGTGCTTGATACTCTAGAAGTCTTATTTCAATTCGAATATTCATGGAGCTTGACAACAACATTTGTTCTAATAGTGTTTCTCATGAGCTTCACAATTATTCCGGTGCGTCGAAATACATTGCCGCCAAGGGGAGGGGCTGTGTTCCTTATGAAAAACCTTCTCTTCTTCCATGATATTGATCACAACATTTGTACGGCCATTCTTCCCCTATCTCTTATCTAAGTAGGGCATTTTTCAGTTGCATGCGTAAGTATGTATAAATGGTACTGGTAAACAATCTTAACTGAACAAGTTTCAGTTTGTTAACTGAACGCCTTGATATGACTAGAATAATGTTGAAAACGGCGAAAACCAAAACTTCGCAAATAATTTCATAACCGTAACGTTGTTTTTGTTTCGATGCCGCGAAGCACACGCCAAACTTTTAACTTGAACTCTCATTTCAAGTGTCAAAAGTGTGAATCCGATTTAAACTCGGTCAAAATACTTTTAAGACATACAAAAGTAAGTTTTATCATGATTGACTGCGCTTAGTGATTTAACGAGCTTAAAGGTGACTCCAAACGACGCACAACGACGAACATATATGGGGGGATCACAAAAGCTTTACATGAGCACTTCATGCTCTGGCGGGCTAAAACAAATCGCTAACTGAGAATAGTTGGAATGTATACATACGTACCAATAATATTTGTTTGTTAGTAAAAGTTCCGACGTTCTGTTGGATATCAATGCGGTCATAGCCCTGAACAGTGGTTAGGAACTGCCCAATAAACGTAACCGAATTAGTATGTGCCTATTAACAGCGATCGTGCGCCTTGTCTAATTAACGTTGTATCAATAATAAACACTCATTCATGCAGAAAAAGTATTCTCGATACAAACATGTTATATAGAAATTCATCAAGTGGGCTCAATAGCAATTTGTTAAATCGTTAAATGCAGATAAGCTTAAAAAACATTCGAAAGAGGAAGTAACAAATCCAATCAAACCGGAAAAACACAATCTTCAAAACACAATTGATCTTACCTTTGCTATTCTAATTCAAAAGCATGTTTGGCGTGGGTTAACGCATGTACATTAGACCCATGAGTACTAGTCAATTGAACTTTGTTAGCGACACGTGTTGTTTTCAAACTAAAAACAAGAAAGAAGACATTGGTCCGTAAGAAATGCGAAAGAGGAAGATTACCTCGTTTTACGTATCACTCGTACATTTAAACTTATTATATTGTCCTGTAGCAATCATAATACGTAGTGTCTATTTAAAATGACTTCTTCAGAGATTTTTGTATTTGTAACACGTGTTATGAAACGTTTTTTTCTAATAAAAATATACTATTTGGAATAATCCGAATTATTATTATTGCAAGGAAAACAAATACATGTTAAATATTGCCTTTCCAGGCTTTAACCCTAAACCTTTGGTAGCAATAGCATACTCGTTACCTCTGCAACATGCAGAATTTTGCTTATCCTGCTTCTTTTCAACATAATGTTAATACTATTCGTTATTTGCAAATCACAGATTTAAAGCATTGCAAGCGCTTTCTTTTTTTTTCAGAGTTTTTCTTGAGAGATAGTGTTCTTAGTGTAAGGTGTTAGCTTCCTTATTTGAATATTATGTTTACGAATTTATAATAATATAGTTTGCCCACCCGAGTAAAACCTTCTCATGGTGAAATTTGTGGTTGCCTTTTGTCCTTTGTTCATATTAAATTGTCGTTCGTCTGTCGTACATGTACATTCTAAACACTTTAGAGGCCACATGTATTGTCCAATCGTTATGACACTTCGTCAAACATTTGTCAAAATATTATATTGGCCGATATTAAATTTGAGTGAAGTGAGGTCACAAACTAGATCATTAGGTCCTATCAATGGTAAGGTTGTTAACAAGTCACATCTAAATTCCAATATTAATTAAACTTGATCAGAACATTTGTTCCAATAGTGATCCGTATGAGCTGAAAATTATTCCGGTTCGTCAAATGACAAGGCCGCAAGGGAATGGGACAGTTTTCCTTAAATGGCTAAAGTTAAACCTCGTTAACACTCTCGATGCCACATTTAGCCCTTACTGCAAGAACCTCGACCCGAACATATGTTCAAATGATACCTAAGCTACAACTGAAAATCGTTCCGGTTCGTCGAAATACATGGCCGCCAAGGGGCGGGCAGTGTTCCTTATATGGCTTTAGAGAAATCTTGTTAACGATTTAGGAGTCACGTTTTAAGTCCAATTTCCATGATATTGGTCACAACATTTGTACGACCATTCTTCCCCAACCTCTTATCGAGGTAGGGCATGTTTCAGTTACATGCGTATGTATTAATAGAACTGGTAACCAATCTTACCTGAACAAGTTTGAGTTTGTTAACTGAACGCCGTGATATGACTAGAATTATGCTGAAAACGGCGAAAACCCAAACTTAAACAACAATTTAATTTCCGTAACACGCCCTGTTGTTTTTCGGTGCCGCGAAGTACACGCTTAACTTTTAACTTGAACGGTCATTTCAAATGTGAAAAGCGTGAACGCGATTTAAACTCGGTCAAAATACTTTTAAGAAAGACATTAAACGTAAGTTTTATCATGATTGACTGCTTTTATTGAATTGACGAGCTAAAAGGTGACTCCAAACGACGCACAACGACGAACATAGGGGGATCGCACTAGCTACGCGTAAACACTTCCTGCTCTGGCGGGCTAAACCATATCACTTACGTTTTTTTATCAGAATGTAAATTGTAATGTTTTATAAAGTCAGCTTTGTCCAATTAGGTAGGACACTTTCCGTGTCAATTGTATTTTCGGTTTCAATGAAGTATCTTGTAAAGATTTATTTAATCTATGTTGATAGAATCGTCCCAAGCTTTTAAACGTTAAATGAGATAACATTTTAAGAAAATGCATGAAGCATACGCTCAGTATATACCCCCTAGTGTCGACCTCAACACATACTTATTGTAATGTGATAAAATGTACAAAACAAAAACATAGTTGGCTCAAACATTTTCAACAACAAAATATTATAAATTCACTTAAATCTAAAATGAAAATACGTTTTGTTTTCGTCACTGCAAATCGTAATCTAAATCTAAATGTTCAGATTTAGAACACGAAATTTCAACATCTATTTAATACCGCCATACATTCTACTAGACTGTAGCCTGTTACAATTTTCAGGGGGTAAAGTTTATAACTTCACAACACATTATATACACTCTACATTTTATTTACACACTACGAGAATAAATATATACACCAATGAATAAGTTTCTCATACTACTTGTATCTTTACATCTCTACGTTCCATTCTACTCTTTATCAGGTCCCTCATTGAACCTGGCTTTTCATACAAATCTGCCCACCCTCCCATATTTGGATGTGTGGAAAGACACTGATAGGACGTTACATTTAATTGACATTAATTGTTGCAACTGTTGAAATATTTGACAAGCAGACTTTGCTGAGCAACAAACCAGACTAGTCTTTATTATGAAATGATGACCACATGGTATCCTGTTCTGATAACAAATGTCCACCATGCCCCGATGGCATCAAACAAAGCAGTCTAAATTGAGTTCATATACTAAAAATTACAACAAACCGTAACATAACAAGACATATCTTCATTTTGTTTCACATGTCACATAATATATGAAACATATATTATGAAAGCAGGTGGTTATATAGTTCCAAATTAATTATTTTAGAACGCAAGAGTTCGAAAAAAAACGACAATGAAGAAATATAGGGAAGGTGATCAGGGAGTTTACTCTTGCATTTATGGAACAGTATTAATCAATATAATATGTTTATATACACGTTTTTGTTATGTTGTTGGTACAGTTGTTGTTGATTATCTAAGGATGGTTCGATGAATCAAGGTCCTTGTATTTACCGGCCGTTGGTCAATAAGTGAGTAATGGTTCTTGTTGGTCTCACCACAGGGACGACTTTCATTACATTTATTGATTATCGATCAAATTACAGCCATGTTTTTTTGCATTTACTACAATAATTGAAATATAATGTGCTTGGATGCTCGAGATTGTATTATAATATATAATATTTTTCTCTCATGAAGTAGAATTAAAAAAAAATCTGAAATTCGATCTCTCCACTTTCCGATTCCAAGTAAATTACATAGACTGACGAGAGATGTGTATTAGCTGTCGGTTGGAATACAAATATTTCATCAACAAGGCAACAAAGAAATCAATCTCGTATCCCCAGATGAGTTCATCTGTCTAAACGAAGAGATGCGCCCATTTATTCATCTTATTCATTGTCGCGCGTTTTTTGATTTGTAGTTTTAGGTCCAAGACGCGAACGGCAAAGAAATGATCGCATCGCATATCAGTACACAGATAACGTGTGTACAGCGATTTTTGTTTCTGCTAAACTGCATGACGCTTTAGTCTACAAGTTAATTGAGTAATATTCACATAATTGTTTGAACGAGAATGTGCATAAACCATTATTTTTGGTCGTTCACTTTCGCTTTATATACTTATAACGCATCTGTTAACCATTTTAATAATTCGTCGATTATTTTCCATGGATTTTGTCGAAATTTGGTATAAACATGTTATCAAATCAATTGATTCGGTATTTAATTGGATTAAGACACTTTTGATGAATAATTATTACTCGAGAAATGTAAGTCTATAATAATTAGTCCCAAAATGATGAAATCCTTTAATATCAAGCTTGAGTGAACTCAGTTAACCATTGTTGAACTTTCGGTATAATGGTATCCGTTCCAGGTTGCTATGCATTTCATAATGGATGTCAACTTTTTACTATAAACACATATTAGCATGTTTTTTTAATCAATACACCATAATATTCCTGAAAGCTTGTGGATTATCCACCACCGAATACGGAACAGTTCAACTTTTCGCGCGTCAATACATGGTTGAAAGGTGATTATTTTCAAGCATATAAAATGACTCGTTTCAAAAATGTTTTTGATTTTTTGGACGAAGTTATTTTGATAGCAGATCAAACGTTCGTTATACTTATGTTGAACGGGCAATACTAGCTGATGATATACTTATGTTGAAGGGGCAATACGACCTGATGTTATACTTATGTTGAACGGGCAATACGACCTGATGTTATACTTATGTTGAACGGGCAATACGACCTGATGTTATACTTATGTTGAACGGGCAATACGACCTGATGTTATACTTATGTTGAACGGGCAATACGAGCTGATGTTCGAATACATGGCTGCTTAAATAATCTCTGTTAAATCGTACTTTTGCGCATCCGCATTTTCCGAACAAATATTATTACAGGGATTTGTGTAGTCCGATGAAAACAAATGAAATCAAAATGAAAATCGTATTAATAACATTTTAACGAGTAATGTCTATTTCTTTGTGTAAGCACTCTGATCAATTAAAACCTACATAACAACTTTTCATTTCACGTAAACAACAAAACGCTACTGCTTCATCGTTGCTCATATTTATGTAAGTACGCGAATTTTGTAGTTGCGAATATAGATCCCTCTGGGTTAATGTATCGAACAATCTCTTAAGCAATGTTGCAGTATATACATGTTCCATAATCTTCATGTATATATATTATTTCTGATATTGTTGATAAATATGCACGTGAAAGTGACAAAAAAAATCGTTTTTATAAGTTTTAATATTACAGAGAAAATGCCATCGTAAGCCCTAATACACAATTTCTTCAATTTTCGATGTCTTTTAAACGGAATTTAATTAGTTATTAATTTATGGAAAGTATCTTTACGGCTGAATGCCTTATTGTCGTGAGGCGGGTCCTTTACGATGACCATCTGTCAACCATTTTGATATTCACTGAAATTCAGCGGACAAACATATCAAATACGTGTTTCTTTGATCGGATCGTCTGTTTACAAATACAATATGAATTATTAAAAAATACATATAACATGAGCTTTACATGACCATTAATGTATCCCCTGCTAAATTTGACACAAATATATGGGTTATAATGAAATAATAGTGAAAACGGCGGAAAAATTAATTCCCCACATTCACACAACATTTATTTAATATATACCAGTGTTAATAGCAAATTATTTATTAATGGTTTAAATAATTAAAAGTACAATAGAAGAATAATTACAAACAATCGACCTAACATTTATGTAAAAAATGGTAACAATTAATTCATTCCAGACACATTTTGACAGAATTTCCAATGCCTGGCCTTATAGTTCTCTTATTGGAAATATGCAAATTAAGATAGCACAAAGCGCCGTTCAACCATCCCGCCCAATGACGAATGTCATTGAAGGCACGCGATACAAATTGTCCAATTAATCGGCCTTATTTAATTTGCTGCGGAGTTTGTATCAATTTCCGATAGCATCTCGAGCTGTAACACTATCCAGTGATGCAGAATAAAGAAACACACAGGCATGAAAAGGCGCTGCTGAGTTTACCATTTGGATTAAGTATTAATGAACTGGAAATCTGCCAGGACTTCGAAACGTTAACTGCAGAGCTGTACAGGAAATTACGGTGATATTATATGGCGTAGTGAGACCTGCATTAGTGTTTAAGGGCTTACAGTAAACTTTTATATAAATATAGATAAACTATTTTGTTAATTGTTTACATTTAAACATTAGTTGCGGTATACCTTAAAAATCTGTGTTTCATTGTTTTATATTGAATTTTTTATGGCATATTGGTGAAACAAATTAAACTTTCTGCAGACGGATATGATAACCGGCTAAATCGAAATAATTCGGATGGATAACAACGAACTAAAAAATCCAGCGGATTTATTCGCTACAGAGCCACCGATGTTTGTCAAGGGTTTCTGCCACGATTTAGACGGATTTGGCCAAGACACGGGTCAGTCAGTGATGGGTGAGATGAATTGTAATACGATTGTCTGTTCATGCTGCAATAAACGGATGATTTGCAAGTAGTTTTCAACCATCATCCATTAAAATTATTGTGCATATACAATAACAATATAACGATCAACAAATAGAGTGTAAAGTTAATTGTTTTATTAAATATAATTATATAAAATATATAATGAAAAAACTAACTCTGTGGGTATTGAAAACCTTTTGTCTTTTCAACATTTACCGTAATCATCATCATCATCATCATTATTATTATAACTATTGATTCATTTTTATTATTATTATAATCATTATTATAATTATTATTATATAAAAAATAAATAATAATAATAATTAATCATAATTATTTTATTCATTCATTCATAATAATATTATTATTATAAATATTTATATTTTTATTTTTATTATTACTATTATTATTTTTTTATAAAAAAAATATCATTACTATTATTACCATGATTAGTATTATAACAATTATGGGTTCTATTATAATAATAATAATAATAATAATAATAATAATAATAATAATAATAATAATAATAATAATAATATTATTATTATTATTATTAATGATAATAATAATAATAATAATAATAATAATAATAATAATAATAATGATAATGATAATAATAATAATAATAATAATAATAATATTATTATTATTATTATTATTATTATTATTATTATTATTATTATTATATTATTTTATTATTATAATTATAATAAAAACAAAAATAATAATAATTATAATAATAATAATAATTATTATTATTATAAGTAGTAGTAGTAGTAGTAGTGTAGTAGTAGTAGTAGAAGTAGTAGAAGTAGTAGAAGTAGTAGTAGTAGTAGTAGTAGTAGTAGTAGTAGTAGTAGTACTAGTAGTAGTAGATGTGTTATTATTGATATTATTAATATTATTAAGTTTATTGTTATTATTTGTTATTTATACATTTATTTTATCATTACAGGTGATATTCGGAAACCGGGTCATATTTTTGCGTCTGGTTCTAATGCGGATGACGATGAAGTCACTTCGAAGTTAAATGCTTCACACGGACCTTATATTGATAAACGAAAGGGCGACTTTCTTATGTTGGATATTTTAAACAAAAGCAACCAGAACAATTGCGGATGCGACGACGATTCCAACGCCGGTGAGACGGACACGGAAATGGAGAGTTTTGGACAATATTATGAGGATAATGAAATCAGTGGTAAAATCAAAGAAAGAAAACCAAAGAGCGAGAAAGTAGTCCGCCTGAATATTAATGCGCGTGAGAGGCGCCGGATGCACGATCTGAACGACGCTTTGGATGAGCTGCGTTCTGTCATACCGTACGCCCATAGTCCCTCGGTACGGAAGCTATCGAAGATAGCAACCCTTTTACTGGCAAAGAATTACATAATGATGCAAGCGAACGCATTGGACGAGATGCGTAGAGTTATTGGCTATATGAACGCTTCAATGCCGGCTGTGACGCCATCTAGCGCAAGCTTCGACTCTTTTACGGCGTTCAGACGTTACCCGGTCGAGCTCACGGAAGTGGATGCATACGACGAGGTGTTTAGCTCTCACCAACGTCGTGGGGACCGTGATGCATCGGGAGGTAGCAAGAAAACTGCTGATGGCGGACAGACACCTGACCATTTGATGTCCGGGTCACAGTTGCCAAGTGCAACTCTGTATCGTAAATAGAGTGCTGTCTTTTGGTGCAATGCGGGGGAACAAACTTGGTTAATTCATTAGTTCGATATGTTCACACGAGACAGAATTCAACCATTGACAGTGAACTTGTTCGTCCAGTTCATAGTCTCCTAATGTATATTGTCAAGTATAAAATAAACTTGGAACTTGCATTAAACGCTTTTACTTAATGCTTAGGGATAAATTATGGAAATGTATTCATTTGGAGGATTATGCCGTAATACATAAATATTTAAAATGCAGTAACCTCTTAATAAATTAATACTAAACAATATTCGTCAATAAAGTAATTATATATCAAACCTATTAAGTATAGTTAATTAATTTTCTGATTTATTTAGCCTTCATAGGCCAAACTACAAGCGAGTTTTTCCCCAGCGTGAAAAAACTTCACGTATTTACACCAAAAGCAAACCAATTTCATTTATTATGTATATTTGTATGAAAATTCGATTGAAAGAATGATTTAATTGTTTGCATCAGTGTTTTTAATTTTATTTCGCAGGTTTATTTTTTATTATACACAAAAATAGTTCCCTTTGCTTCTATTTTTTTTTAAACGCGTGAGCGGCAGTTGAGTTTCAATGACATTAATTTGAACTATTTAATGCCGATTGTGCAATAGGTTTATGCTGTTTCGGCTGTTAGGGTAAAAGCGAGATTATCAGTACAATTTTTTTCCATCAATGTGTTTTTACTTGACCCGCCCAAGCAATCACAAAGAAATTAATTAATCAGTAAATACATTGATTTTTTTCACAAAAGTTTCCACAAAATATGCGTTTTTTTTCTAAAATGTGCATTATTGTTTAGTGAACTATTTGTTAAAATAGTCATGTTGTTCAACGGTCAATAGAAAAATAATAAACAACACTAGTGACCCTCGATTTTGTTTCTTTAACAAACGATGACTTGTGTAATGTACAACAAAATATCAAATACTATATCTAACGAAATATTGCGTTATTTAGTGCAGTATCGGTTGTTAAATCCTTGGCATGCTAGTAACAGGGGGATAATGCCCATAGTATGCTAATACACAATGAGTTTCTCAAACATATGTATACATTGTATTTAAAATTATGTTTGATAAGGAATGCGTTTTATTACATATGAGCAACGATGTCGAACTGTTTTTTTAAGATTTTCTATCTTCGTGATAATTAATTGTTTTTCTTTTTATACTATCCAATAGTTCATCAACCGAGATTTTATATAATAGCCTTTAATGTCCAAAAGACGGACCGAATATTGATCAGTTACTAAACTTAGATAGTATTAGCCTAACATGTCCGAACTTTAAATAAAATGTGTTCGGGTATGCCTACACAGCATAAAATGTATAACGTTGAAAAGGAGGAGATTTAAAAATGTATCGTTAGCCTCAAAGGTTATTCAGAATCATGCATGTCAATACTAGTACGTCCGTTGCACATGTATCTAATAAAAGCATGGTACGTTTTAAAGAAATAAATATCAACAACACGTTATCATAATATACTCATGTATTTATTGTAACACGTGTTTTTTTTTTATTCGCTAACCTTGTAAACAGTCATCACGAATCTTGTTATACATAATTCCACTTGCATATCTTGGATGATCCCTTTGCAACTAAAGGATTATACAAGTTTATACATTTGTTTCTTATATTATATGACGGTTAATACAATTAATTTACAGATGTGAAATTATCATTACAACAGAAATTACGAGTTAGAAATATTTACGCAAAACACAATTTCTGAAACAACATACTCTCAACAGGGCTATTCCTATCATCCGCTAGTGTTGTACTTAAGGCAAGCGACAAATAATCTATAACAGGTAAATATATATACGCAGCAAAACATTACACATAAATCATATCCAAGCCGCTATTAAATCATCAATGGAAGATTTTAAGGGTTTTGTAAATGTGAAAGGCGCTTCAATTTTCAATCTTTGGCTGAGAATTAAGCTCAAAAACTGAAGGATCATATTAGTCTCGTATTCTTGAACTTAAAATTTAAAAGTAACAACAAATAGTATCAAATCAATATATTATATGCACATGCGTATAACCCGTTTGTAAGTATATGTACAATATATGTTCATAATAATCACCATTTATAAAGCTTAAAGTTTAATTAAAATCCGATAATTATCTTGATTGTTTTACATTTCAAAGCATTTTTTATTTGATTAAAGGATACATAGCGTGCTCGTTCACCTTAGTATTTACGATATATTTAAAACAGGTCCAATATGCATAGTGTACATTTAGTTTACAATTTTAAGAAATGCGTTTAAATAAATATACGATGACTGACGAAGTACTGCTCATAATCGTTTAGATGTTCGCATGACTATTAGTCGTACCACAGACCACTACTGTTCAAACGGTACCCTGACGGTTGACTAGTTCGTGAACTCATATATTATTATCTTTATATCCGTTTCAGTGTCTTGCATACAATATTCACTCGGTAATCAACTTGTCACAGTGAATGAATATTTACGTCTCGCGTTAGGTGAGACTCTCCCGTCGGGACAACCAACGTGAAAACGCCCAGTGAGCCAGTGTAATAACTATGATAATGAGCAGTGGCGGCTCTGGTGAATACATTCAGTACTTGGGGATGGTATTTACCCATGTGCATGTAGATGAATAGCATAGTGTCACTGTTTGTGGCTTTGTTTTATTTAAATGAATAATATACAGAAAATCATGGCATTCATTGTTAAAAAGGTCTTTAGTTGCAATCAGCTTTTCTGCGTTGATTCCAACAACAAAGTATTCTTTTGTAAGGACTTCAGTAAGTATTGTTTATATTTGAACACTCTAGCGACATTTAAAACCAGATGCTCGTTTATTTATGAGTATTTAAAAGCTTATCATTAAACTAAACCTACCTTTTTATCTTGTTTATATGTACTGATGTTGAGACGTTGTGTATTCGATTTTGTTAAATGGCAGACATATACTTTAAAAAAGTAATTTTTAATTGAGTCAGGAATTATTGGCTTTTGATTTCTACAAAGTGATATACTTCTGCCACAATGTTATTTTATATTATAATTGCATGTCATATTATACAAATATATCATGCACAGTATAGTATAAATTTGACTTGTCTGTTACTAAATATCGATAGGCTCATTTCTTAGCCGTTCGTTTACTCATAAAAATGCACGGCAGTGAAAAAGATAAATGTATTGGCGCGTCTCTTCGTTTAGACAGATGAACTCATCTGGGGATATGCGATTTGACGCTCTGATTGATTACGTTGTTGCCCTGTTGGTGAAATATCTGAGTTCAGACAGACAGCTAATACACAACTTTTGTCAGGCAATCCAATTTGGAAGTTTATTTGTAGTCAGTTGATATTGAACCGACCAGTAGCGAGATCAAATTTGGGAGTTTACATGTAACTGAATGAAACTGAATGATAATGTTGCACGAACAATTAGAGGAGCGATTTCACAATCACGTGATATTAATCACCAATTATTATTTTAGTTTTACCCTATCACTCAAGGATTCTTGCAAACGAAAACTCAACTTGTATAACATTTACAGGACAAATTAACAGACTTAGGTATTTTTGAAAAAAATGTCATAAAATATGATCACGCTTGCATCTTAACTTTGTTTTACTAGAAAACAGAATCAGATACAAATGTGCTTGCAAATTGGAATCCATTTTACAATTTTTAAAATCTGCATGTAACAAGTAAATATCTTTATAACTTCTACAGATATTCATTACAAATTCAATAATGTGTACGATAGCATCATGCAAAGTCGCCGAATAAGGACCTAAACAATAGGAGAGGTGTGTCCGTTTTTTTTACTTAAACCGTTTTGTGTGCATTAGATCTATAGCTATATATCTGTGTCTGCTATATTGTTTTACAATAAATGCAAGCGTGTGATTATGGTCAACATTATTAGTCTCTGATAAAAGTCTATTAATGTGACCAGCTTTAAATCAGAATTATACATTCCACGCCTTCGTATTTGAAAACGTCCTGTTAAGGTTTTTGCGCAAGATCTAAATCGGGTTAAGGTTTGCGAGAAACGTGTGAATATTTCTCTATCTATTGCAGATTTTCATTTGAAACTTCACACATGTGGTTTAGGATTAAGTGATACAAGGATACTGCCCGATGCCCAATACTATGACCTTAAGAATCATTATTATCCTTTAGTTAGTGTTCTTTTGAACTACAAGTAAACGCTACGAGCTTACGATAACATGCACAATTTACACGGGGCTTCATTTTGATCTTAGACACAGTTGGATAAAGACACACTCTTAAAAAAATGCAACGTTAGCGCTCGATAACTTTTGATAGGATGAAGTTATTAGGCTGAGTCATAGCTGGATCAAATCCCTGCCTTCGCAACCAACCACGTGATGATAGTCGAGCAAGGTGGCACACTAATTTTACCGTTGTTTTTGTTACTTTTTGACGTTGCTGCGAAGCAGCTCGTCTAAGTAAGCATACCATGAAAAAAATTCTTCACAAGGGCGACCTTTATAAAAGACCGAGCCAGTCCGATTGAGATAGCTCGATTATTCTAATCGGCATACCTCGCTGATTATCATTGATATAGGTAAATTAAGCTCATCTATAAATAGGACCGCATATTCTGAGAAAAAGATTTAATATTAGTTTGAAAACATTAATTTTAAATCAGTTTATTCAATCCATTATATGTTAACAGATCAATGAAACAATTATGCATTTTCTGTATTGTATTTGACATTTGTCGTGATTTTGTAAATAAATTGCGAATGAAAACGTGTATTATTAACGTTTAACGCGATCATGAGTGTAAAGAAAACGAATGTTTTCGAACCTGCCATTTGTAAATGTTATAGCGAATATGGTATATAAACAACATAATAGCCGTACGATATCTATGAAACTCGCGTTTATGCGTTCTGTCTCATTTTGCATATTTAATAAACTATTCAAACAGATCAATGAAACAATTATGCATTTTCTGTATTGTATTTGACATTTGTCGTGATTTTGTAAATAAATTGCGAATGAAAACGTGTATTATTAACGTTTAACGCGATCATGAGTGTAAAGAAAACGAATGTTTTCGAACCTGCCATTTGTAAATGTTATAGCGAATATGGTATATAAACAACATAATAGCCGTACGATATCTATGAAACTCGCGTTTATGCGTTCTGTCTCATTTTGCATATTTAATAAACTATTCAAACAGAAATTACAGAGCCACATCAGTGCACAATACTATGTTTGATAATTTATTCGTTTGTTGGATATTGTTTGCTGTTTTAAACACATATTAGGTCATATCGCGGTGATTTAGTCAACCTTACCATGTGTTCATGGGCGAACTAACGTATTCAAGTGCTCTTGCGACTATGTGCTCATACCTTCTTTCGGATAACATAACTCTAAATCTACTGAAGGGATTTACTTGAAACTTGAAATATAAACAGATGGCAACTAGGAGAAGTGCAGTGACCAAGAACCACAACTCTATCTACCTTAGTTTTTGAATTGTCTTCCCTTTTATATAATTTGAAGTAAATTTTTGTCCAGAGCATAACTCTAAATCTACTGAAGGGATTTACTTAAAACTTGAAACATAAACAGATGGCAACTAGGAGAAGTGCAGTGACCAAGAACCATAACTCTATCTACCTTAGTTTTTGAATTGTCTCCCCTTTAAAATTATTTTTAAGTAAATTTTTGTCCGGAGCATAACTCTAAATCTACTGAAGGGATTTACTTGAAACTTGAAATATAAACAGATGGCAAGTAGGAAAAGTGCAGTGACTAAGAACCATAAATATATCTACCTTAATTTTTTTAATTATCTCCCCTTTTATATAACTTTAAAGTAAATTTTGTCCGGAGCATAACTCTAAATCTACTAAAGGGATTTACTTGAAACTTGAAATATAAACATATGGCAACTAGGAGAATTGCAGTGACCAAGAACCCTAACTCTATCAACCTTAGTTTTTTAATTATCTCCCCTTTGTTTTAATTTTAATGTAAATTTTTTGTCCGGAGCATAACTCTAAATCTACTGAAGGGATTTACTTGAAACTTCAAACTTAAACAGATGGCAAGTAGGAAAAGTGCAGTGACTAAGAACCATAACTCTATCTACCTTTGTGTTTGAATTATATCCCTTTTTTTAATTTCAAAGTAAATTTTTGTCCGGAGCATAATGAATCATCTCTCTTTATTTGTTTTTACAAATACTATTCTACTCTCTAAAACAAATGTTGTCATACAAGCAAACACATTTCGGCGGGGATTAGACACAACTGTGACAAGCTCTTGTATAGTTATTATTGCGGCTTATTTTAACAAAAAGATCTGTATTTAAGAAATCAAGCAATAATTTTTTTTTCAGAATATAAAATACTGTTAAAGCCGTTGATATGTCCCCTTTATAGTTAACGCTGATTTAATTTTTGTGTACACATGTAAATAGTAGTATAAATTTCCAAGTTCACAAAGTTGTTTGTATCTTGAATGTGCTTCCATTTTCATAGTGCTCATAAGTTTTTACAATTTATTTAGAAATGTAATTTAATGTTAATAAATATGTCTATTTACACTATTTATTTGCTGTCATTGTTTCAGTTCACATTTAAACTTGTATTTTTTCATATCAAAGGATTTATTTTTAAAATACCCATTTTTCAAAGATACACTTTAAAAAATACACTTGAGTGAATTTTAAGTGCACTAATACGCTTAAAAATACTCTAGAGCATATATTTTAAAGTGCAAATTTTTATGATATACACTTGAGTGTATTTTAAAAAATACACAGAGAGTGAATTTTAAGTGCACTTATACCCTTAAAAATACACTAGAGCGTATTTTTTTAAATAGTGCACATTTTAATAAAATACACTTTATTGTATTTTAAGTGCACTAATACACTCAAAAATACACTAAAACGTATTTGTAAGTTTAAAAAAATACACTTGATTGTATAAATGCACTAGAATAATACACTTAAGTGCATTTTTCATCATGTTTTCCTTAGTAAATTAACACAGTTAAAATGCACTAAAATACACTTGAAGTGCACTTTTTGTGGAAGAAATAAACTAAAGCGTATTAGTGCACTTTAGTACAAAAAATGCACCTAAGCATATTATTTCCACTGGAAAATACAATTAAAAAATAAACAAAAGCGCATTAATACACTCAATAAGTGTATTATTTGAGAAAATGCAGACAAAATGCAGAGAAACACACTTTTTAAACAGAAAAATGCACTTGCTTAAGTGAATTAATGCATTTGGTAAAGTGAATCAATACGGTGCGAATATCGCTGCGTTTTATACGCATTAAATGCGCATTTTACACACTTTTTCGGGACGGGTGATGCCCATTGTGAATAAACACTACATTAACCCGTTCCCACTCAAAAGCAAAGTGAAATTTGCTGTGTGCAAACAGCATAAAACAGAACAGCCTGAAGTAACTTACAGTCTGTTCAGGTTTTATTATGTTTGATGCTTATTAAGTATTAAGGGATGGAAATAAAGCCTTTAAAATTTGAGTCTAGAAGAGACTACAAATGCGTCAAAATACATATCTAAAGGTAAAAGTTTATCAATTGTAGGTCATATGTCACAATTCCTACTTCACCTTGTTGGTGATTTAAACCAACTCAGTGTTTTACTTCATATTGATAACACGTTATCTTGTTAATATGACATGTAGCTGCGCATGTTGTCTGGTATTGAAAATTAAGGAAGGCTGGTTAAGTGTTTTGATGATTGTAAAAGTATATGGGCTGTGGGCTGGGCTGTGCTTTTTGAAAAGGGGTTTAATACATGTGGATAAAGTGTCTTTCCAGATTAACCTGTGCAGTTTGCACGATATTTTCAGTCTAAAGAAAGTCAGTTCCTAGCAAAAATCCTGTTCAGATGGAAAGAGTCGTCTCTAATTTGCCTTTGCAGACTGCACAGGCTAATCTGGGACAACACTTTACTCACATGCATTCAACCCCCTTTTCAAAAACATGGCCCATATATACATTTAAAGACTAGTTTTTGCTCAGTATATTATGGTACATATGCAACCACATATAAGATTAAACAGCGTATTGTCAATCCTAGAAATAACTTACTTATAAATGATTTGTCCATCGTCCATCACATTACAATAATGAACCCGTCCCAGTGTTATCTGGTTCCTTAATGGAGCCTGCAAAGAAAACAACACAATACATGTTATCTAATTTTTTTACATAAAAACCTTGTACACAACATTTTACATGTAATCTTTGTTCTTAACATAAAAACCATGTAAACAACATGTTACATGTAATCTTTGTTCCATTCATTGAAACCAAGTTAACAACATGGTACATGTAATCTTACTTCTATACATGTATCAATCCATCAACCCTCTCCCCCTTAAAAGCTTAGAGAAAATAGCTATGTGCAAACAGCATAAAACCAGTACAGCCTGCGAGTAACTTGCGGTCTGTTCAGGTTTTATGCTGTTTGCTGCTCATCAGTATATAAGGTTTGGAAGTAAAGCCCTACACATTTGAATCTACATAAAGTAAGAAAGGTTTTCAATTAAATATAACTTTCTTATAGACTACAAATGCGTGAAAATACGAATATGTGGAAGTGGTAAAGGGTTAAAGGAAAGAAAAGAAAAAAAACACTATTGGATCAAAACTGCTATAAACTGTTATAATGGATTTACTGATGTTTAATACTCATTGTATTATGATGCTGCATGGGACTGGAAATTTAGTCTGCAATAAACAATACTTTGTCGTTCTGATGCCCAACTATTAACCCTTCACCACATAGATTCGTATTTTGACGCATTTGTAGTCCCTTACAAAGTTAAATTTAATGAAAGGACTTTTTTTACTAGATATAAGTTTGAAAGGTTTCAGTTCCATCCCTTAAATACTGATGAGCACCAAACAGCATAAAACCCGAACAGCGAGTTACTTGCAGACTGTTCTGGTTTTATGCTGTTTGCACATAGCCATTTTCACTTTTCTTCTGAGAGGAAAAGGGTTAAACAAACTCAGCTCAGAGGTAAGATTCTTTTTTAATGCAGTCCCTTAGAATTTTTTTTATAGAGACTTTTATTACTAGATTTCAGTTTAAAAGGCTTTATAACCAAGCCTAAGATACTGATGAGCAGCAAACATCATTAAACCTTAACAGTCTGCAAGTTACTTGCAAGCTGTTCTTATTTTGTGATGGTTGCAAAGCCATTTTCACTTAGCTTCTGAGTGGGAAATTATATAACTTTATGCTAAAATGATTATACAAAATATATTTCTTTAATAAAAATGATTTTCTTCTTTCTATTTAAATTATTATATATTTATATTAAATAAGTTTTTCCCACATTAGTGGACTTTTCATACGAAATAATTCCCAAATCCCAAAATGTCCTGGAAAAGTCCTTTAAGATTTTTACATCAAAAATGTCCCCGTATTAATAAAATTCTGAATGAGATTATATATTCACTCCTTTTGAGAGCTTTTAAAAACACATTAATACTGTTTCTACTTTGAATTTTCTCAAAATCCTTAACACAAATACATTCTATGTTAACAGATCATGACAGGTATTCATTTTGGAGGGTCCAAAGACATGCATGATCACATAAATGCTTTAAAAAGTAACAATCTTCACACACAAAATCCAACTTAAATGTGGCATGTCATGGCTACACAGTTGTAAATTACAAACTAACCGGAGCACGATATTTTGGCTTGTAGTTCAGTAGCTTCACCACAGGTGTGTACTGTTTACATTTGAATGAAACCAATGGCATAACGTTCTGGACTTTGGGAAATTCTGCATCCACAGTTACCAGCTGAAATCAGCAATGATTTACAATATTTGTATAATGTATGAGCTTGTGATGATCAAATGTTAAAAGTTTGTTATATTATTCATATATTGTTTGCAAATTATGTATGGTGTGAAGTGGGATCCCCACGATCCTCACACACCTATTAACGAGGATAATAAAATATATCAAATGGAATTTTTTTCATAAATAATGATTTACAATCAGAACACAAACTTATCAACAAATAATTTAAAGATTACATTCAGTTGCAGAAGTGGATAAACAAGTGAAATATGAGCTCAATCATGATATAACATTTGTATACAGGAAGAATAGAATATTGAAAATCATGTATAGTTGTTATATTTTTTTTGTTTAAATGATCAGACATTAGATTGCAAAAGGGCTGGTTGGTCCGGCTTTCTGCACATGAATCTAAAAATTAATTGGAACTTGAAAATTCAGTTTTGTGTCTGTATGGATACACAGTTAGGTTACCTTTTGTTCTCCAGCAAAAAACGAGACTTCATTTTTCCCATCACTGGTAAGAGGCATCCATTTGACTTTGAAAACATCCCCAACTTTAAACCCTACATCTGTTGAAATTACACGTTCCGGTCTGCCATGATGAATGCTCTGACTAAAAAGAATACGTAAAACAACATAAGTTCTGATTTAATAATTGCAAAAGATGTGTTCAATGATACAGACACTGTTTTTTTGTACTTTCTAAACAATCTTTCTATAACTGCAACAAAGAATGTTAACAAAGGAGCCAGATAAAACAGTGGAGGTGCGATGTCCTGAATGCCACATAACCTGGGTATAGGCCGTGTGATATACTGCAAACCACATAACCTGGGTATTGGCCATATGATTTACTGCAAACCACATAACCTGGGTATTGGCCATGTGATATACTGCAGACCACATTATAACCTGGGTATTGGCCATGTGATATACTGCAGCCTACATAACCTGGGTATTGGCCATGAGATATACTGCAGACCATATAACCTGGGTAATGGCCATGTGATTTACTGCAGAACACATATTCTGGGTATTGGCCATGTGATATACTGCAAACCGCACACCCTGGGTATTGGCCATGTGATATACTGCAAACCGCACCTCCTGGGTATTGGTAATGAGATATACTGCAGGCCACATAACCTGAGGATTGGTCATGAGATATACTGCAGGCCACATAACCTGAGGATTGGTCATGAGATATACTGCAGGCCACATAATCTGAGGATTGGTCATGTGATATACTGCATGCCACATAACCTGATGATTGGTCATGAGCTATACAGCAGGTCACATAACCTGAGGATTGGTCATGAGATATACTGCAGGCCACATAACCTGAGGATTGGTCATGTGATATACTGCAGGCCACATAACCTGAGGATTGGTCATGAGATATACTGCAGGCCACATAGCCTGAGGATTGGTCATGTGATATCATGCAGGCCACATAACCTGAGGATTGGTCATGAGATATACTGCAGGCCACATAACCTGAGGATTGGTCATGAGATATACTGCAGGCCACATAACCTGAGGATTGGTCATGTGATATAAAGCAGGTCACATAACCTGAGGATTGGTGATGCGATATACAGCAGGCCACATAACCTGAGTATTGGTCATGAGATATACTGCAGGCCACATAACCTGAGGATTGGTCATGTGATATAAAGCAGGTCACATAACCTGAGGATTGGTCATGAGATATATAGCAGGCCACATAACCTGAGTATTGGTCATGAGATATACTGCAGGCCACATAACCTGAGGATTGGTCATGAGATATACTGCAGGCCACATAGCCTGAGGATTGGTCATGATATATACTGCAGGCCACATAACCTGAGAATTGGTCGTGAGATATACAGCAGGCCACATACCCTGAGGATTGATCATTAGATATACTTCAGGGCACATAACCTGAGGATTGGTAATGAGATATACTGCAGGCCCAGAACCTGAGGATTGGTAATGAGATACACTGCAGGCCATATAACCTTGGTATTGGCCATGATATATCCTGCCGACAACATATACTGCAGGCCATATTTCATTTAGATTGGTCAAGTGATGTAATGCAGACATTATAACCTGAGGATTGGTCATGATATATACAGCAGGTCACATAACCTGAGGATTGGTCATGTGATATACTGCAGGCCACATAACCTGAGGATTGGTCATGTGATATACTGCAAGCCACATAACATGAGGATTGGTCATGAGATGTATAGCAGGCCACATAACCTGAGTATTGGTCATGTGATATACAGCAGGTCACATAACCTGAGGATTGGTCATAAGATATCCTGCAGGCCACATAACCTGAGGATTTGTCATGAGATATACAGCAGGTCACATAACCTGAGGATTGGTGATGAGATATACTGCAGGCCACATAACCTGAGGATTGGTCATGAGATATACTGCAGGCCACATAACCTGAGGATTGGTCATGAGATATACTTCAGGGCACATAACCTGATGATTGGTCATGATATATACAGCAGGTCACATAACCTGAGGATTGGTCATGTGATATCCTGCAGGCCACATAACCTGAGGATTGGCCATGAGATATACAGCAGGTCACATAACCTGAGGATTGGTCATGATATATACTGCAAGCCACATAACCTGAGGATTGGTCCTGATATATACTGCAGGCCAAATATCCTGAGGATTGGTCATGAGATATACTTCAGGGCACATAACCTGATGATTGGTCATGAGATATTCAGCAGGTCGCATAATCTGAAGATTGGTAATGAGATACACTGCAGGCCACATAACCTTGGTATTGGCCATGATATATCCTGCCGACAACATATACTGCAGGCCATATTACATTTGGATTGGTCAAGTGATGTAATGCAGACATTATAACCTGAGGATTGGTCATGATATATACAGCAGGTCACATAACCTGAGGATTGGTCATGTGATATACTGCAGGCCACATAACCTGAGGAGTGGTCATGTGATATACTGAAAGCCACATAACATTAGGATTGGTCATGAGATATATAGCAGGCCACATGACCTGAGTATTGGTCATGAGATATACAGCAAGTCACATAACCTGAGGATTGGTCATGTGATATCCTGCAGGCCACATAACCTGAGGATTGGTCATGAGATATACAGCAGGTCACATAACCTGAGGATTGGTCATGAGATATACTGCAGGCCACATAACCTGAGGATTGGTCATGAGATATACTTAAGGGCACATAACCTGAGGATTGGTAATGAGATATACTGCAGGCAACAAAACCTGAGGATTGGTAATGAGCTACACTTCAGGCCACATAACCTTGGTATTGGCCATGATATATCCTGCCGACAACATATACTGCAGGCCATGTTACATTTGTATTTGTCAAGTGATGTTATGCAGACATTATAACCTGATGATTGGTCATGAGATATACTGCAGGCCATATAAAGTGAGGATTGGTCATGAGATATACTGCAGGCCACATAACCTGAGGATTGGTCATGAAATATACTGCAGGCCACATAACCTGAGGATTGGTCATGTGATTTCCTGCAGGCCACATAACCTGAGGATTGGTCATGAGATATACTGCAGGCCACATAATCTGAGGATTGGTCATGATATATAATGCAGGCCATATAATCTGTGGATTGGTTGTGAGATATCCTGCAGGCAACATAACATGAGGATTGGTCATGAGATATACTGCAGACCACATAACATGAGGATTGGTAATGAGATATACTGCATGCCTCATAACCTGAGGATTGGTAATGAGATATCCTGCAGGCCACATAGCCTGAGGATTGGTCATCATATTTACCGCAGACCACATAACATGTGGATTGGTCATGTGATAACCATGCGTTTAAAAATGCGTTGTTACAATAATACCAGCTGAAGTTAAAGGGTACGTTTTAATTATATTGCACGTTTCAGCAATATTGGGGTTGTTTCTTTTACAAAAATGTTATTCAATACAGCTACATGTTTTTTAAAAACATTCATAAAAAAAGAATTGTTACATATATACTTACATGCACTTAAAACTCACAGACACGTATCTGTAAATAAAAAGAACATAAACACAGTAAAAACATGTTTTTAAAAACTAATTATTAATAACAAAATGAGCGGAAACCCATATTGTTTTTTTAACTGATAAATGACCTTAAACCAACTGGTCCCAAATGCAATCCCACCCTAAAGCAATTTACGGAATTGGAAAGTTATGCCTTGTTGCTGATGTAAAATAAATATAAATAAACAATATCATTTGAAGCCTATTTTACGCACTTTTTTATGTGACATTTAACATATATAGTACATAAAGATATATTGAATAATTGCACATCATTGTATAAATAAAAAAATAAAAAGAACAAAAAGGGAAGAATTCTGTCAAATTCCAGGTCATAGTTATGGAACATTGTCAGTTACCTCACATGATAACCCAAATCACATGCATGAAGCATAAATTGAATACCTGTAACAGAAGCAGTGATATGGAGACGTTGCATGTATACCATCACCAACTTTTTAAGTACAGAAAGGGCAAAATCCTGCTAAATTGCAGGTCAAAATTATGGAACTAGATCAATAATCTCAAACAATGACCAAGAACACATGTGTGAAGTTTTGATTGGATACCTGTATTAGAAATAATAAAAAAAGATGTTTGATGTTGAACTAAACCAGGGCTGGTATTCATAAAGCTCCTAAGGCAAATCTTTACATAAGCTGGATTTAAGGGAACATTTTAAAATTCAATGTTCTATTGAAATTCTAATGATTTCAGTTTTGTAATGCCAAAATAATGTTCTTCTATGCAAAATTTACTTAAATAAACCAATTAAATGAAAAAAGACACCAAAATGAAAGAACAAAAGTCTTAAGAAATTTTTAATTATTTAATGAATTTTCTTAAGTTTACCCTTAGGAGCTTTATGAATACCAGCTCTGGCAGAGCATTATGCAGATGCACACACTGAAATTTGGGAGAATAGTACAGCTTAAACTATTTGGTGGATAGATGAGTTATAACTAATAGTCTCTTGAAAGAAACCATTGCTGAAAACACTCAATATTTTAATCATGGCCTTTACTATAATGGACATACTTTGAGACAGGATCCAACGTTGCTGATATACGAACAATGTAATGCCGATTGTCATCCATCTCAGCAGTTAATCCAATGGCCAGTTCGACTGGTGAATCGTCTGTTGGTAAACTTAGGATCTCAACCCGGAACTCTGTGTGTTCTTCAAAAGCCAGACCTCTGCCTCTGAATAGGCCCGAATTATCAGCAGATGACTTGTAAGCAGGGGCGTACCTTAAGGGAAAACCAAAAACAACAGGTAATATATAGAAGTGCAGTAGTTTTATAAATGACATGACGCGACATTATTTAAAGGTGTAGACAGTATCATGTTATATTAATCTCAGTTGGAAACTAGTCAAAACAGTTGCAAGATTAATTGCAAGATTAACCTTAGAAAAAGAAGAATGTCAAACTGACAATATTATTCTATATGGAAACAGTACATGAAAGTATGAGTTTCCCACTGAAAAATGTTTAACTACAGTCTAAATATTGATCAAACCAGTGTCTATTAGACTGCAAATAGGGTTATTTTACATAACGATGCCTTCAATGCACTCGAGACTGCGAATATGGTTATCTTACATAATGATCCAATCAATGGATATTAGATTGCGAATATGGTTTTCTTACATAATGATCCAATCAATGTCTATTAGACTGCATATAGGTTTATTTTACATACTAATCCATTCGGCATCTATTGGACTGCAAATATGGGTATCTTACATAAATATCCAATCAGTGTCTATATCACTACAAATATGATTGTCATACATAATGATGCCATTAATGTCTTTAAGACTGCAAATATGGCTATTTTACATGATAATCCATTCGGTGTCCATTAGACAGTAATGGTTATCTTACATAATGATCCCATTATTGTCTATCACCAATGACTAAACAACAATCTTCTGCACCTAACGTCAACTTACGTTAGGATCCCATTTCTGTCTATCAGACAATTTTCCGTGTATGATTTTGCAATCCAGCGATCTTCCTTGTTCCATTGTTCACTCAATTCCTGAATATATATATATATATATATATATATATATATATATATATATATATATATATATATATATATATATATATATATAAATAGTAGAGATAGTGTGACGTAGGTTGTTGAAACACAACACGTTATAACATAAATGTACACAAATCCATTTCTGTTTTCATAACCAGTTATTTATGTTGATTTATTTCTAATATAACGCTTTCCAATGTCCGAACAATATTGTGAACTACAAGTTACATACAGCACAACGACCGATTGCCATCCCGCGACAACAACAAGTTGTTATATTTTCAGCCTTCAGAGGCTGGTAGCGGTATTGTTTTTTTTATTATTTTTAGAAACCTTGTTTAAGACCTTTCTTATACTCAGATTCTTATACATTCTCTGTACTTATAAAGTAAACGTGTATGTTCATTAATTGAGAGTTCTGCAGGTTATACTGAATTTTTACCATTATCTGACAAGCTGCCTTTTAGTCTTTTATGTATATTGACTTGGCAAATAATAAACCTATGGACAGATTGATAACAAAAAACCCTAAAGTTGTTCTCTCCCCATTTAGAATTCCGCTTGCACTTAGTATTCATTTGCCGTTAAATTATAGACAGTTGCTTTTTTCTAAACCTACTGACTCAAATTAAGTTTACTCCAAACATCTTTCATTGGAGATACAATGGGGCAGGGTTCTAGATCGCAGCGTAATCAAGCTCCGTGTAATGGCTATCCTACAATAAATAAGTGCAAATGCAGGAAGTGTTTATGTTGCAAGTTTTTAAATGTGGCCTCTTTTATTCTTTCATCTATTAATAACCGCAAATTTTCAGTTAACATTAAATCCGATGTCTCATGAAATTCTATGCATGTGGTTTATGTCATTACTTGAAATGTACCCTGTTGTGGTGCGCAATACGTTGGGCAGACTGGTAGATCACTTAAAACACGTTTTAGGGAACATTTTTTTTTAGATTAAAAATAACAATAAATTTTACAACTTCATTTACCAGCACTTTAATAAAACAGGTCATAGCGTTACAAATATTTCAATTCAACCTGTGGAGCAACTTATTTTTAATAATAGTACTTCAAGTCAGTGCAAAGTAATTGTAAGGTGCATGTAGGAATTTGAATGGATTAAACATTTGCAATCAGCTTACCCACTTGGATTAAATGATAATATTCTAAATGTTGAAACTATTTTTAAAAATAAATCGATTAATTCATTTTCTCTGTTTAGTAAACGTCTAAGAAATAAACGTTAACATGGCATTAGGAAAAATGGCAATTTAAGGCGTAAATTTAAACGTCTGCTTTCTTTAAATGACTGCTACACATTATCACAAAATGGGGGTTAACATAAATTACTAAGTGCACTTTGCTCTCTTTCTGTTTCTTCGCTGGCGCATATTGATAAGGAATGTCAACTTAATTTACTTCAATCTGACCCTCTATATGAATGTGCTTGTATTATTGTATCTTTCACTGACTACTATCTTAAACCTTTTATTGAAAATGCACTTAACAAAACTAGAAATCATATCAAAATTGAGTTTTGTAACAAAGGTCTTCATTTAATTGACCTTCCAAAAATATTCAATGATAAAAATGTACGTCGGTTGATTCCCCCTTTTTTCCGCAATACTGAATCACCACTTATTTGCTACAAATATAGTATACCTGTAAGAAGTATCGTTTTTAATTATAATTCCATTTCCACAGATATTAATGTAATAAGAAATTGTCCAACATCATGTGACTGTTCTAGTTCCAAATAAATGTATGGTCCAGTTGGACATGTTTTTACTGGGGACCTTAATTTCATTCAAAATAAAAACCTTAGAAATTTAAGAGGCCCTAAGTATAGATTGCTTATTCCTGTTGATTTTGATGACTGCATTAAGAAAATCGTAACATCCTTACAGGATTATTGCACTAAATGGTGCAGGAAGGAAAATGCTGAAATTACTGCACTCAATGATTGGAAAACAAAAATATTTAGTATGGCCATGAATAAAATTCATTTTTATGATACAAATCCTTTGGCCTTACCACATTCACCTACATTTAATAAACAAAATCTCTGTATATTGCTTGAAGACTTAAAATCTAAATTCGTCATAGTTCCTGCTGATAAGGCTTCTAATAATGTTATAATAATATGACGAGTGTTTTATGTTCAAACTATTTCACAAGAACTTTCACAAACTACATCATATTGTGATTACAATAAGCAACCTAATGAAATTATTGACGACCATATTGCCGAATGCAAACAATTAAATGTGATAGTCAATATTACTGACAAGAAATTGCCATCACTTTACTGGATACCTAAATTACATAAAACGCCATATAAAAGTCGTTATATCGCTAATTAAGTGTCTTGTACCACCAAGCAATTATCAGTGTATCTTACATCTGCATTGAGTGCTATTAGATATCATATAGCTAAATATTGTAATAAAGTTTATGAAAAAAGTAATATTAACCTATTTAGGTCAATAAAAAAACTCCTTAGAAGTTATTGATAAAATTGAAAAGAAAAGATATAAGGTGTCACAAGTAAGCACTAATAAATTTTCTACACTATATACAACGCTTCCTCGCGCTTTAATAAAATCCAAACTTGTTTCTTTGATTGAAAAACTTTTGCTAGAGAGAAGTGTTTGTATCTAGCTTTAAACACTAAAACAGCTTTTTTTACTAATCATATACAATGTATTAGATAATTACATCATTTGGACTGGTCTTGACTTTTGTGCAGCACTTACTTTTCTTTTGGATAACTTGTTTGTTGAATTTAATGGTAAAATATTTAAACCAATTATTGGCGTTCCTATGGGTACTAATTGTGCGCCACTTATAGCTGATCTTTTTTTTTTATTGTTATGAAAGCGAATTTATGTTAGAATTATCTAAAACTAAACAAGTAGATTTGATTCAATGTTTTAACCTTACTAGTAGGTACATTGATCACATACTTAATTTAGATAATTCATTATTTGAACAATATATTCACAAAATCTACCCAAACGAACTAGTCTCAAATAGATCGTCTCAATCCAATACAGACACTGCGTATTTAGACTTACATCTAACTATTAATAATAATATGATTAAAACTAGTTTATACGACAAACGGGACGACTTTAACTTTGAAATTGTGAATTTTCCGTTCCGAGATGGCAACATCCCTAAAGGTCCTTCCTATGGTATTTACATTTCGCAGTTGGTACGTTATGCCAGAGCATGTTCATGTATTAAAGATTTTAATGATCGTAATCTTATATTAACAAAGAAATTGCTTAAACAAGGCTTTTTGAATCATAACCTAAGAAGTAAATTCGCTAGATTTCACTCAAAGTATGGTGATTTAATTTCAAAATATAGTTTCTTTAAAATGGCATTTAAATAATGGAATTTCGCATCCATCATTTTGTGGAGATGTTTTGAAGCGTGTCCGCAAATTAAAATATGTTAAAGAAAATGTTCATATTAAACTTTTCAATTTAATTAACTCGTTTTTATCAAAAGGATATGATGCTGATGTACTTAAAAACACCTGCTTGATGGTTTTTGATTCACTATATCTTTATTCTCTTAAAATTTGGAATCATTAATGATATTATGGGCATTTTTCACATTTGAGCACATACATGCCAGACGTCCCGATCTTGGCGGGGCATTCCTGCTTTTGGGGTGTTTGTCCCGGTGTCCTGATGTTACACTATTTGTCCCGACATTCGAACAAAACGATATACGCTCTTTAAGGTCGCAATAAAATTCCCTATTCAAGCTCTGTCTGGCTTTAATTACCATCGCTAATCCCTTTATTGCCCCCCTATTAACAAACCATATCTACTAGTCGAGTGATCCAGTGTTGTTTTTGACACATTATCAGCGATATATCGGCAAATTATTGATTTTATCAGGCATTCACACCAGGGTATTTTTATGATAAGGTTCGTTCATTGCTAGGAATAGATGCATCGTTGTGCATTAAGCAGATTGCTTTTGTATTTCATGGCCCAAATCAAGTCCAAAGATACTATTATTACGCGGTATTCAGTGTATTATATGTCAAACAAATCTAGTGCTGACCGATACCAGAGACATAAATTTACTTTCGTTTTTGGCTGATTTTCAGAAAATAATTTGTACATATTGCATCAATCTTAATTTAGAGTTAATGGATGATTGGTTGAATAAAAACAGTGCTCGATGTGCGCACATCCCGTTGAACGTTGCCTTAGTCACAAATGGGTTCATCTGCATAGTGCACATGTTTGTTTACTTCCGGAAAATGGAGAACGTCTGTGTTCATGCAATTCTCAACACATTTATCATCAATATTTGCCAGAAATTATGAGGTTTTGTAAGTAATTAGCTGATTACTGACTTCAGTAAAGGAGGCATGATTGATCGTTTTAGGTGTCCTGCTTTTTTGTCAAATGTCCTGACATTTTTAATGGACTGTCCTGATTTGGACCCGAAAATTTCTGGAATGTATGTTTGAGCATAATTGTGTCTTTGTGTCGTTTGAACAAATCTGCATGAAAACTACATTTAGACTCACATCTTACATCAAATCATATCTGTCGTCAGCTGTCAAAACACCTATATACTGTTTGATTCCAATAATGTCGCTTTAATGGAATTACCATTTTTATACATTTGATTCTTAATATTTAATCACCTATACTTGTTTTATTAGTAGTTCAATTTTGCAGTACCGCCCCATTAATATTTTTATTTTTACTTTACAGTACTGCCCCTGGATCTTGTTCACGTCATTGTGTCTTTGCTTGTCAATTACGTCATAACTCTTTCTCTGTTCCTGGGTACATAGATTTTTGTGACGTCATACGACCAACTTTCCCAGTTGTAATCTACATGCATAGGTCATTGGGTTAATAATTTTATTTTTATTTTCTCTGTGACAGGCGTTTCTTGTTTGATTAATTTTTTTGCAGTACATAAACAACCAAGCAATGTAATATGAAACGTTTACACCGATTATTGCTGCTTCTTCCTGTATTTGTGCGATGATGATCTGAAATATAAACTGCTATATTTTTTAATCTTTTTCTATAAAGAAGGAATGTAGTTGACACTTGTTCATAGTTTCATTCCATCCTTCCTCAAAAAGCTGTAACTCTGTTGCTCGGTATCTTCAATACCATTGAGTAATTAAATGGTAATTAAATTGAATGCGTTTTAATTCCCTTTTATTATTGTTTAATTTAGGTTACAATGCTATGAGGTTACATTTTATTTACACTTAAAAATGTATTATGAATATTGCTGGGCCAAGTGTGAGGTTGAGCGCTCCAAAACCGGTTTAAACCCCCTATGCTTTGCATTGACCATTCCAAGGCGGTGACCCCACCTTTATTCTTAATTGTGTTTATGTTGTTTTGTATTGTGCTGTATTGTGCTGTTTTGTACTGTTTGGGCAATCGGTCACTATGATTTTTAACCAACCAGCATCAATTTTGAACTCATGCAAGTTATTATTGTTATGAATCTTCTGACCAAGTTTCATTAAGATCTGACAATAAATGTGGTCTCTGTTGAGTTTTAACAAGGTTTTACTATAGCCATATATAGCCATATAAGGAAAAATGCCCCGCCCCTTGGCAGCCATGTTTTTCAAGCAAATGTAACCATTTTCTAACTCATCCAATATATTATTTAGACCAATCTTCTGACCCAATTTCATGAAGATTTTACAATACATGTGGCCTCTATTGTGTTAACAAGGCAAATGTTGACGCCGCACAACGCACGACGAACAAACGGCGATCGCAAAAGCTCAACATGAGCACGTTGTGCTCATGTGAGCTAAAAAGGAAAACAAAAAAATGTTTTATTATTTAAAGTAACATAAAAATAACTGAAAAACAAACACAAACCTTGGGAGGCTGTATAAGTGGTGGCATAACGACCATGTTTTCTGTCTCGCATACAACTGACACTAGAGGGTACATCGACCCACAAGGTTTGCGTGAGTTCATACCTTCAGCCAATTTTCCGTCAGTCTGCAACAAAAAGTGTTCATAAACAATATAAAGAAGTGAAACTATACAATTAGTTGGGCCTTTATTTAAGACAAGTGACCAATTGCCTTAACAGTACAAAATAGCACAATACAAAACAGCATAACCACATATAAGAATAAAGGTGGGGTCACCGCCTTGGAAGGGTCAATGCAAAGCATTGGTGGTTTAAATCGGTTTTAGAGCGCTCGATCAACCTCAAACTTGGCCCAGCAATACTCATGATACATATAAGTGCAAATAGAATTTAACCTTATAGCATTCCAACTTAAGTATTTCTCCAAGAGTTATGGTCACCATCCAGCATAATATACACAGGGGATATGAAATAAATCATATCAAAATCTATTGAATTGATATAAGCATAAATTTGAAAAAAAGAACATTCTTAAGGAACATAATTGTATAACATAAGAAATGGTTTATTTTGATTAAAAATCAATCAGTAATCATATTCTAGAATCTGACAGACGGTCTCAAAAAGGTTTGGATAGTGCCAATTAAGGTCAATACCAATCCTTAACCTTTTACCTCTTTGATACGTATTTTGACGCTTTTGTAGTCACTTAGATTGTTAAATTAAATAAAAGACCTTTCTTACTATATTCAAGTTTTAACGGCTTTATTTCCATCCCTTAGATAATGATGAGCAGCAAACAGCATAAGACCTGAACAGACTGCAAGTAACTCGCAGGCTGTTCTACATTATATGATGTTTGCACATAACCATTTTCACTTTGCTTTTGAGTGAAAAATGGTCAAATGTATTTTGACAGACTGACTGTCGGACCACCTAAAATGACTGATTGTCAAAGAGAAATGTTTTGTAGGCCCCAAATAATAATTATCAACAGGTGTTGTAGATGATATTCTGGGCCAGTATTCACCAACCCATTCTTATTGACACATAGAGACATTTTCTCAGACTTTGGCACATATTGAAGTTTGTCATTAAATGGTTTTTATTATTTAATGTTAACATCTGAACAAAGACGTCAAGGAAAAAAAAGAAAAAAAAGTAATCTCAACTGGGCTTGAACCACTGACCCATGGAGTAAAGTCTAACACCTTAACCATTTGACCATCGGTGCTCATACAGCACATGCGTGTATTTTACACTTTGTAACGCTTTATTATTTTAAGATTTTAAATTGCTAAAAGATGCATATAATGGATATTTAAGAGCATAGTAAATGTTCAGTATAACTGTTTCCTAACTTTGCAAATCTGAAACAATTTTTTTTAATTTTTTTCATTTACCAAAAACGAGAAAACGTCACTTCAAGAATTAAGAATTGTATAAGACTCAATTCAATAAAAATAACTAAGTAATAAAAATAAAAAGGGGCTTAAATCATACAGTTAGACAATACACTTGGTAAAGTTCAACAAACTACTTTTTATCTTTTTAAAGGCTTACATTTCAGACATTGTCCATTCTAGAACGCACGCTTGTGCGATTCGTGCTATTTTTTCAAAGATCACTCTCATTTCAAGCTTATGTGCATGAGATATTCGTGAGTATTTTCTTCAGAGCAAAGCGTTATTGACTTTCCCGAAAATTTTGAAAGCCGATTTACGATTGTTTGTCAATTACATGTATCTCATGACACAACCTAATTAATGGCGGAGCGTCTTTGTGTTGGAAAGTCAATATTGTCCAATATTATGAGAGCGAACACTTTGAATAAGTGACACCATTAATAGGCAGTCAATACCTGAGGTAAGATCATGCAGATGATGCGTGATGGAATTGCATAATTGCATGGTTTTGTGGCAGTTTGTTGGCTTTGTTATATGTATACCACACTAATTGGACCCTACGGTGTACACCTCCACGATGAAATATTGGCCAGTTACTAAATCAAAGTACTGACAGTATTGGTGTTACGATGCTTTTAAAGGGGATGGATATAAAAGCATCAATTAAAGTTAATCGACATCACCACCATTGTTTACTTTTTATTGCTTGTCATTTATCCGCGTCCTTTATTGAAGATTTGGCATAGCTGCAGTGTACATGGACTTTTAGACAATCCACGTGTTTCTTTGTAAAACTTTATTAAGAACAAGAGGCTTTTTTGGCATAATTTGTTCGTATCCAAAATGTTCGTACCCAAATTTGGGGTACAAAAAATTTTTGGGTACAAATTTGTTTTTATTAGGAAAGATAGGCTACCTTTAAGTATACTGGGGTACCCAAAAGTATCATAAAAAATCGGTGTACGGTGAAGTATACTTCAAAGTACCTGGGGTACGGGGAAGTAGTACTCATGGGGAACTTGACCCATTCAGCCTAAGTACTGGAACATAGATTGTTAGAGATAAAAAATTTGGGTACAAACACAAATTCGGGTACAAATAAAAAGTTTGGTACGAAAAAAAATGTGGATATGACACAAAATTTGGGTAAGAAAAAAAATGGGTACAAAACAAGAGCTGTCAGAGGACAGCGCACTCGACTATTTGAGTGCTTGACAGTATAACGTAAGCCATCATGGAGAGGGGGGGGTATAATGTGGGTGTGTGATCATTTAATAGATGATCTTTCAAAAATAAGAAAAGAAAATTATCTTTTTTTGGGACGGGGGGGGGGGGGGGGGGTAGGAGGTGTTGGAGAGGGGGGTGGGGGGGTATAATGTGGGTGGGTGATCATTTAATAACTGATCTTTCAAACATAAGAAAAAACAATTATATTTTTTGTGGTATGTCAGGTAAGTGTTGTTTTGTCAAAGTTTAACATAGATTTATAAATAATATGCATATTCTAATTCATTTTCTCTGTTTAGTAAACGTCTAAGAAATAAACGTTAACATGGCATTAGGAAAAATGGCAATTTAAGGCGTAAATTTAAACGTCTGCTTTCTTTAAATGACTGCTACACATTATCACAAAATGGGGGTTAACATAAATTACTAAGTGCACTTTGCTCTCTTTCTGTTTCTTCGCTGGCGCATATTGATAAGGAATGTCAACTTAATTTACTTCAATCTGACCCTCTATATGAATGTGCTTGTATTATTGTATCTTTCACTGACTACTATCTTAAACCTTTTATTGAAAATGCACTTAACAAAACTAGAAATCATATCAAAATTGAGTTTTGTAACAAAGGTCTTCATTTAATTGACCTTCCAAAAATATTCAATGATAAAAATGTACGTCGGTTGATTCCCCCTTTTTTCCGCAATACTGAATCACCACTTATTTGCTACAAATATAGTATACCTGTAAGAAGTATCGTTTTTAATTATAATTCCATTTCCACAGATATTAATGTAATAAGAAATTGTCCAACATCATGTGACTGTTCTAGTTCCAAATAAATGTATGGTCCAGTTGGACATGTTTTTACTGGGGACCTTAATTTCATTCAAAATAAAAACCTTAGAAATTTAAGAGGCCCTAAGTATAGATTGCTTATTCCTGTTGATTTTGATGACTGCATTAAGAAAATCGTAACATCCTTACAGGATAATTGCACTAAATGGTGCAGGAAGGAAAATGCTGAAATTACTGCACTCAATGATTGGAAAACAAAAATATTTAGTATGGCCATGAATAAAATTCATTTTTATGATACAAATCCTTTGGCCTTACCACATTCACCTACATTTAATAAACAAAATCTCTGTATATTGCTTGAAGACTTAAAATCTAAATTCGTCATAGTTCCTGCTGATAAGGCTTCTAATAATGTTATAATAATATGACGAGTGTTTTATGTTCAAACTATTTCACAAGAACTTTCACAAACTACATCATATTGTGATTACAATAAGCAACCTAATGAAATTATTGACGACCATATTGCCGAATGCAAACAATTAAATGTGATAGTCAATATTACTGACAAGAAATTGCCATCACTTTACTGGATACCTAAATTACATAAAACGCCATATAAAAGTCGTTATATCGCTAATTAAGTGTCTTGTACCACCAAGCAATTATCAGTGTATCTTACATCTGCATTGAGTGCTATTAGATATCATATAGCTAAATATTGTAATAAAGTTTATGAAAATAGTAATATTAACCTATTTAGGTCAATAAAAAAACTCCTTAGAAGTTATTGATAAAATTGAAAAGAAAAGATATAAGGTGTCACAAGTAAGCACTAATAAATTTTCTACACTATATACAACGCTTCCTCGCGCTTTAATAAAATCCAAACTTGTTTCTTTGATTGAAAAACTTTTGCTAGAGAGAAGTGTTTGTATCTAGCTTTAAACACTAAAACAGCTTTTTTTACTAATCATATACAATGTATTAGATAATTACATCATTTGGACTGGTCTTGACTTTTGTGCAGCACTTACTTTTCTTTTGGATAACTTGTTTGTTGAATTTAATGGTAAAATATTTAAACCAATTATTGGCGTTCCTATGGGTACTAATTGTGCGCCACTTATAGCTGATCTTTTTTTTTTATTGTTATGAAAGCGAATTTATGTTAGAATTATCTAAAACTAAACAAGTAGATTTGATTCAATGTTTTAACCTTACTAGTAGGTACATTGATCACATACTTAATTTAGATAATTCATTATTTGAACAATATATTCACAAAATCTACCCAAACGAACTAGTCTCAAATAGATCGTCTCAATCCAATACAGATACTGCGTATTTAGACTTACATCTAACTATTAATAATAATATGATTAAAACTAGTTTATACGACAAACGGGACGACTTTAACTTTGAAATTGTGAATTTTCCGTTCCGAGATGGCAACATCCCTAAAGGTCCTTCCTATGGTATTTACATTTCGCAGTTGGTACGTTATGCCAGAGCATGTTCATGTATTAAAGATTTTAATGATCGTAATCTTATATTAACAAAGAAATTGCTTAAACAAGGCTTTTTGAATCATAACCAAAGAAGTAAATTCGCTAGATTTCACTCAAAGTATGGTGATTTAATTTCAAAATATAGTTTCTTTAAAATGGCATTTAAATAATGGAATTTCGCATCCATCATTTTGTGGAGATGTTTTGAAGCGTGTCCGCAAATTAAAATATGTTAAAGAAAATGTTCATATTAAACTTTTCAATTTAATTAACTCGTTTTTATCAAAAGGATATGATGCTGATGTACTTAAAAACACCTGCTTGATGGTTTTTGATTCACTATATCTTTATTCTCTTAAAATTTGGAATCATTAATGATATTATGGGCATTTTTCACATTTGAGCACATACATGCCAGACGTCCCGATCTTGGCGGGGCATTCCTGCTTTTGGGGTGTTTGTCCCGGTGTCCTGATGTTACACTATTTGTCCCGACATTCGAACAAAACGATATACGCTCTTTAAGGTCGCAATAAAATTCCCTATTCAAGCTCTGTCTGGCTTTAATTACCATCGCTAATCCCTTTATTGCCCCCCTATTAACAAACCATATCTACTAGTCGAGTGATCCAGTGTTGTTTTTGACACATTATCAGCGATATATCGGCAAATTATTGATTTTATCAGGCATTCACACCAGGGTATTTTTATGATAAGGTTCGTTCATTGCTAGGAATAGATGCATCGTTGTGCATTAAGCAGATTGCTTTTGTATTTCATGGCCCAAATCAAGTCCAAAGATACTATTATTACGCGGTATTCAGTGTATTATATGTCAAACAAATCTAGTGCTGACCGATACCAGAGACATAAATTTACTTTCGTTTTTGGCTGATTTTCAGAAAATAATTTTTACATATTGCATCAATCTTAATTTAGAGTTAATGGATGATTGGTTGAATAAAAACAGTGCTCGATGTGCGCACATCCCGTTGAACGTTGCCTTAGTCACAAATGGGTTCATCTGCATAGTGCACATGTTTGTTTACTTCCGGAAAATGGAGAACGTCTGTGTTCATGCAATTCTCAACACATTTATCATCAATATTTGCCAGAAATTATGAGGTTTTGTAAGTAATTAGCTGATTACTGACTTCAGTAAAGGAGGCATGATTGATCGTTTTAGGTGTCCTGCTTTTTTGTCAAATGTCCTGACATTTTTAATGGACTGTCCTGATTTGGACCCGAAAATTTCTGGCATGTATGTTTGAGCATAATTGTGTCTTTGTGTCGTGTGAACAAATCTGCATGAAAACTACATTTAGACTCACATCTTACATCAAATCATATCTGTCGTCAGCTGTCAAAACACCTATATACTGTTTGATTCCAATAATGTCGCTTTAATGGAATTACCATTTTTATACATTTGATTCTTAATATTTAATCACCTATACTTGTTTTATTAGTAGTTCAATTTTGCAGTACCGCCCCATTAATATTTTTATTTTTACTTTACAGTACTGCCCCTGGATCTTGTTCACGTCATTGTGTCTTTGCTTGTCAATTACGTCATAACTCTTTCTCTGTTCCTGGGTACATAGATTTTTGTGACGTCATACGACCAACTTTCCCAGTTGTAATCTACATGCATAGGTCATTGGGTTAATAATTTTATTTTTATTTTCTCTGTGACAGGCGTTTCTTGTTTGATTAATTTTTTTGCAGTACATAAACAACCAAGCAATGTAATATGAAACTTTTACACCGATTATTGCTGCTTCTTCCTGTATTTGTGCGATGATGATCTGAAATATAAACTGCTATATTTTTTAATCTTTTTCTATAAAGAAGGAATGTAGTTGACACTTGTTCATAGTTTCATTCCATCCTTCCTCAAAAAGCTGTAACTCTGTTGCTCTGGTATCTTCAATACCATTGAGTAATTAAATGGTAATTAAATTGAATGCGTTTTAATTCCCTTTTATTATTGTTTAATTTAGGTTACAATGCTATGAGGTTACATTTTATTTACACTTAAAAATGTATTATGAATATTGCTGGGCCAAGTGTGAGGTTGAGCGCTCCAAAACCGGTTTAAACCCCCTATGCTTTGCATTGACCATTCCAAGGCGGTGACCCCACCTTTATTCTTAATTGTGTTTATGTTGTTTTGTATTGTGCTGTATTGTGCTGTTTTGTACTGTTTGGGCAATCGGTCACTATGATTTTTAACCAACCAGCATCAATTTTGAACTCATGCAAGGTATTATTGTTATGAATCTTCTGACCAAGTTTCATTAAGATCTGACAATAAATGTGGTCTCTGTTGAGTTTTAACAAGGTTTTACTATAGCCATATATAGCCATATAAGGAAAAATGCCCCGCCCCTTGGCAGCCATGTTTTTCAAGCAAATGTAACCATTTTCTAACTCATCCAATATATTATTTAGACCAATCTTCTGACCCAATTTCATGAAGATTTTACAATACATGTGGCCTCTATTGTGTTAACAAGGCAAATGTTGACGCCGCACAACGCACGACGAACAAACGGCGATCGCAAAAGCTCAACATGAGCACGTTGTGCTCATGTGAGCTAAAAAGGAAAACAAAAAAATGTTTTATTATTTAAAGTAACATAAAAATAACTGAAACACAAACCTTGGGAGGCTGTATAAGTGGTGGCATAACGACCATGTTTTCTGTCTCGCATACAACTGACACTAGAGGGTACATCGACCCACAAGGTTTGCGTGAGTTCATACCTTCAGCCAATTTTCCGTCAGTCTGCAACAAAAAGTGTTCATAAACAATATAAAGAAGTGAAACTATACAATTAGTTAGGCCTTTATTTAAGACAAGTGACCAATTGCCTTAACAGTACAAAATAGCACAATACAAAACAGCATAACCACATATAAGAATAAAGGTGGGGTCACCGCCTTGGAAGGGTCAATGCAAAGCATTGGTGGTTTAAATCGGTTTTAGAGCGTTCGATCAACCTCAAACTTGGCCCAGCAATACTCATGATACATATAAGTGCAAATAGAATTTAACCTCATAGCATTCCAACTTAAGTATTTCTCCAAGAGTTATGGTCACCATCCAGCATAATATACACAGGGGATATGAAATAAATCATATCAAAATCTATTGAATTGATATAAGCATAAATTTGAAAAAAAGAACATTCTTAAGGAACATAATTGTATAACATAAGAAATGGTTTATTTTGATTAAAAATCAATCAGTAATCATATTCTAGAATCTGACAGACGGTCTCAAAAAGGTTTGGATAGTGCCAATTAAGGTCAATACCAATCCTTAACCTTTTACCTCTTTGATACGTATTTTGACGCTTTTGTAGTCACTTAGATTGTTAAATTAAATAAAAGACCTTTCTTACTATATTCAAGTTTTAACGGCTTTATTTCCATCCCTTAGATAATGATGAGCAGCAAACAGCATAAGACCTGAACAGACTGCAAGTAACTCGCAGGCTGTTCTACATTATATGATGTTTGCACATAACCATTTTCACTTTGCTTTTGAGTGAAAAATGGTCAAATGTATTTTGACAGACTGACTGTCGGACCACCTAAAATGACTGATTGTCAAAGAGAAATGTTTTGTAGGCCCCAAATAATAATTATCAACAGGTGTTGTAGATGATATTCTGGGCCAGTATTCACCAACCCATTCTTATTGACACATAGAGACATTTTCTCAGACTTTGGCACATATTGAAGTTTGTCATTAAATGGTTTTTATTATTTAATGTTAACATCTGAACAAAGACGTCAAGGAAAAAAAAGAAAAAAAAGTAATCTCAACTGGGCTTGAACCACTGACCCATGGAGTAAAGTCTAACACCTTAACCATTTGACCATCGGTGCTCATACAGCACATGCGTGTATTTTACACTTTGTAACGCTTTATTATTTTAAGATTTTAAATTGCTAAAAGATGCATATAATGGATATTTAAGAGCATAGTAAATGTTCAGTATAACTGTTTCCTAACTTTGCAAATCTGAAACAATTTTTTTTAATTTTGTGCGCTTGTGCGATTCGTGCTATTTTTTCAAAGATCACTCTCATTTCAAGCTTATGTGCATGAGATATTCGTGAGTATTTTCTTCAGAGCAAAGCGTTATTGACTTTCCCGAAAATTTTGAAAGCCGATTTACGATTGTTTGTCAATTACATGTATCTCATGACACAACCTAATTAATGGCGGAGCGTCTTTGTGTTGGAAAGTCAATATTGTCCAATATTATGAGAGCGAACACTTTGAATAAGTGACACCATTAATAGGCAGTCAATACCTGAGGTAAGATCATGCAGATGATGCGTGATGGAATTGCATAATTGCATGGTTTTGTGGCAGTTTGTTGGCTTTGTTATATGTATACCACACTAATTGGACCCTACGGTGTACACCTCCACGATGAAATCTTGGCCAGTTACTAAATCAAAGTACTGACAGTATTGGTGTTACGATGCTTTTAAAGGGGATGGATATAAAAGCATCAATAAAAGTTAATCGACATCACCACCATTGTTTACTTTTTATTGCTTGTCATTTATCCGCGTCCTTAATTGAAGATTTGGCATAGCTGCAGTGTACATGGACTTTTAGACAATCCACGTGTTTCTTTGTAAAACTTTATTAAGAACAAGAGGCTTTTTTGGCATAATTTGTTCGTATCCAAAATGTTCGTACCCAAATTTGGGGTACAAAAAATTTTTGGGTACAAATTTGTTTTTATTAGGAAAGATAGGCTACCTTTAAGTATACTGGGGTACCCAAAAGTATCATAAAAAATCGGTGTACGGTGAAGTATACTTCAAAGTACCTGGGGTACGGGGAAGTAGTACTCATGGGGAACTTGACCCATTCAGCCTAAGTACTGGAACATAGATTGTTAGAGATAAAAAATTTGGGTACAAACACAAATTCGGGTACAAATAAAAAGTTTGGTACGAAAAAAAATGTGGATATGACACAAAATTTGGGTAAGAAAAAAAATGGGTACAAAACAAGAGCTGTCAGAGGACAGCGCACTCGACTATTTGAGTGCTTGACAGTATAACGTAAGCCATCATGGAGAGGGGGGGGTATAATGTGGGTGTGTGATCATTTAATAGATGATCTTTCAAAAATAAGAAAAGAAAATTATCTTTTTTTGGGACGGGGGGGGGGGTAGGAGGTGTTGGAGAGGGGGGTGGGGGGGTATAATGTGGGTGGGTGATCATTTAATAACTGATCTTTCAAACATAAGAAAAAACAATTATATTTTTTGTGGTATGTCAGGTAAGTGTTGTTTTGTCAAAGTTTAACATAGATTTATAAATAATATGCATATTCTAAGAATAAAAGGGGTCATAATTCTGTCAAAATGCTTGATACAGTTGTCTGCTCTTGTTTATACGTTGGGGTCATGTTGGTAAACAAGTATGCAAAATATTAAAGCAATATGTCAAGGGACACAGGAAATATTTTGGGTAATACGCAAACTTTAACATAGATATACTAATAATATGCATATTCTAAGTATAAAAGGGGACATAATTCTGTCAAAATGCTTGATACAGTTGTCTTCTCTTTTTATAGGTTGGGGTAATGATGGTAAACAAGTATGCAAAATATGAAAGCAATACGTCAAGGGCCATTGAAAATATTTGGGGTAGTACGCACACTTTAACATTTGAACGCTCACGGAAATGCCAACGCCAACGCCGAGTTGAGTAGGATAGCTCCACTATATATATTTCCTATATAATAGTAAAGCTAAAAATGGGTACTAAAATAATTGGGTATGAACAATTGTGGGTTCCTGTCCCGAACCTCTTGATAAATTTGAAAGAGGACGAGAACTAAGCTACCTTTACCTTTATCAATGATAATCAGTGAGGTATGCTGATTGAGAAAATTAAGCTAACTCTATCGGACTGGCTCGGTCTTTTACATAGATCGCCATTGTGAAGAATTTTTTCACGGTATGATAACTTAGGCGAGCTGTTTTGCTGAAGCACCATCGTCAAAAACTGATGATGGGCACCGGGCCTTATGCTCGTACAAATTGTTCCTTTCATGCATAATATTGTCAAAACACTTATTCACCACATTAAGCGTTTTAAGCAAATATCGTTGAATTAATTACGCACAACTGTAAACGTTGTGTTGAAACCTTAAATGAGCGTGATCAATTTGTAATCGGAAAGAAAAATCATGCTTCATGTACAACGTCACAACACCCGCATGGAAAGCGTGGATGTATCATTTATGTATCACAATTTTGTAGCGCTGAGCCCTGGATATCATGAAAAGCATGCAAAAATCAGTAAATGTTCTTTTATTTATTTAAATGATAAAGAACTACCATGTGATAACAGATTGTTGGTACTTTTAAGCCAAGTTAGTGCAATACTATTAAAAGTGCTGCTTTATTTAACAGCAGTTACTACATTATGTCACTAACCTGACATTTTGTAATTATGTTTAAGGAAAAACAATTAAATATTAAAAGTAAAATGTATAAAATGGTATTTTATACTTTCCCACCAAACCCTGTTTCTAAAAAATCCCCACTATTTTTCAAAGTGAGGGAGGAATTTCCCCCATACTTTTGAATCTAGAATAGACACTGATTTCTCCACTTTTCAGGTAGTCAATTCAGATTTTCAGTTCACTTTGTAGTGTGTAAATTATACATTTTTACCATGTATAAAGTAGAAATTTTGTTTGGTAGAGTGTTACCTAATATTTTTCTCCACTTATCAGGTAGTCAATAACGGTTATAACATAATGAACAAGAGCTGTAACCATAAGATGACTTATGCCCCCTATAAACGCTTGGTAGAAGTTATGAGCTTTCCTCGAAACCTAAATGCAGATTTTGAAACCTAAGGGCGGACCCTTAGTTCAAGGTAAAAGTCACAGGGGTCAAAATTTGTGTGCGTTTGGAAAGGCCTGGTCCAAATACACTTGTTTACCAAATATGAAATTGCTATCTGAAGCAACATAGAATTTATGAGCATTTTTCGAAATCTAAACGCAAAGTGTGACGGACAGACAGACGGACGGACAGTCCGATCACTATATGCCCTCCTTCAGGGGCATAAACATGTCTTAGAATATCAAAATAAATCAGAAAGCCACATAAACTAGAGAGCGGACACCATGCAAAATCCTTGAAATGCAAAAGTGACCCCGTGACCTAGTTTTTTACCGGCATGACCCATATTAAAACTTGACCTAGATATTGTCTTGATACAACTTCTGACCAAGTTTGGTAAAGATCAGATGAAAACTACTTCAATTAGAGAGCGGACACCATGCTTAATCCTTGAACTGCACTAAGTGACCCCGTGACCTAGTTTTTGACCCGGCATGACCCATATTCAAACTTGACCCAGATATTGTCTAGATACAACTTCTGACCAAGTTTGGTAAAGATCGGTTGAAAACTATTTGAATTAGAGAGCGGACATGAAAAGTTTGACAGACTGACAGACAGTGCGAAAACTATATACTTCCTTTTCTTCCAAAGGGGGCATAAAAATTGCCTTTACCTTTACTCCATTTTTCACGTAGTAAAATTCTGCATCACTGAATGGAACGTATTCTGAAATCCAATCCCCCTCCACGCCAAACTCTATTGTCATATCTTCCGTCATTTCTATGCTGCAAAATAATCAACTGTTCAATGAACTATTTTTTTTACAAATATATTCTGACAATGATAAACATAAGCAACCATATTTTATGTAATTGATTATAAAGGCCTGTTCCTAAGTGAGCTTTCGGAGAGGTTTCTGAAAATTTTCAGAATAAATTTATAAAAATGTCAGGGCAGATTTTAACTGTCATATATGTTTTAAACAAAAAACAACAGGGCCATGGGCCTTGAGGTGCTCACCTGAGACCAAAAGAAACCAAACTTTACTGAGAAGGTGGACTTCAGAAAAATAAAAGTACTTTATATATTATTAATATTTCATTTTTAGGCGAATATTTCTAGACAAACTTTTTATGATGTAAAATAATTCCAACAAAAAATGTATATTTACATATAAAAACCTTAGATTATTGTATGTTGGATAAGTTAGCCCGCAGTAGCTGGTTGCATTTCTTGAAAAAAGGGGTCCATACAAGGTTCAATAGGTCTTTTGTGCATTATTTTTTGATAAAATTGAGAATTTCCAATAACAGATTCTGATATACTATGAAACTTCAAACAAGATTAAACGACACATTTTTTTCCTATTTCACTGGGTCTATTCAACAAAAACAACTTCAATATCAAACTATCATATTATTTAGGCTGTGCTCAGTTAAAAGGGTGTTTTATAATGCATTTGCGTAAAGTGTCGTCCCAAATAGACTAATCAGGGACAACTCTTTACACCTAAACTGGATTTTTGCTAAGAAAATTCTATCATTAAACAGAAAATATCATAACAGTGGAAAGTGTCTTCCCTGATAAGCCTGTGCGGACTTCACTGGCTAATTTGGAACGACACTTTAAGCACATGCATTAAACCCCTTTTTCACAGAGCATGGTCCTCTATACTGGTTGTATCAATCCACGGTAAGAAGCAGCTTCAACCTGTGCAAACATTTTGCACTTTAGACAAAATTACAAGCTCATCCAGAACACCATGTTTTCAGGTGAGCTAAAAAGTTTTAAATATAAACGGCTTGTCAAGGACACCTTTAACAATCTTCAATATTTTTTCTTAATATGAAAATGCCCATTATCACAACAAAAACATACACATAACCTGAGTGTTACTCACCCAGCTAAATATCCAAAACAATCCGAATCGGAAGGTTTCGGAATTTTGTCACAATACAGAAGATCGTACAAGCAGCCAACCAACACGCCGGCATTGTCCTCCATTTTGGGCGCCCACAGCTTGAAGGATGGGTGTGAACGGGTCGGTCTCTCACTGGATACCCACATGGGTACGTTCGTGAAATCGCGTCTAAAGCAACTAGAGCGTGAAATGAGATGACATACAATCTGCATTCTGCATTAACAGAGTGACACATATTCCAATATTCGTTTCAGCTGGCATTTAGTGCCATGAAGTTCAACATTTTTTAATAGTTTTGGCATAGGACCATTCTGTACTTTCTTTCTACTATTGATCAGCAAATTTTGTAGAAGTATAATTAAACTGTTGTTTTTTTTTAAATTATGAACATTTTATTTCAATTACTTTAGAACGCGAAAGGAAAATCCATATTCTGAACTTTCTTCATTATGAAGCGATAGGATTAAAATGGTATTTAAGACTATGAACATTTTTATATCATTTGCTTTTTGTATATTTGTTGAAATAAAGTATTATTTTCCTAAGCAATTTAATATGAATGATAAAATGCAGAGTTGGATTAATTATTGATTACTCCTGAAAATGTGGGACATTGTTTATTTGAAGTTTACGTAGTAAACGCAGTTTATGCAAAATTAGAAATCCCATTCTACTTTCGCTTTAGTATTTACATTCCGCACTTCCGGTATTTTCTTTATCACGTGACCAAATCAGCATCCCGATTCCGAAAAGTCGAACCCGTACCGCATCAGCAGCTAATTAATATTCATGCGCCTTCTGTTTACAAACAAGATCACTGATCGATTGACAACATTATTATATTTATTAACGTTTTAAAAACTTACGAATTCGGGGATGATATATTGAAGAATATACAAATTCGTGCCGTTATTGTGTTCCGATTTGTGACTTTGTCGCCGTTTTTAAAAACGTTATATTGTGCGAAAGAAAATTGTGTTTGACTCGGAAAGATTAACAAAGAAATATGGCGTCTCGTTCTTCGAGGTCGGAACGACGCAATTACGATATGACGAACCCGGAGAATTGGGGAGCTAAAGAATATCGGGAGGAACTACAAAAAATTGGAATCAAAGCCCCGGTTTCGCTCACAAAGGCTGCCTTGAAGGCACTTTACAAAGAAAACAGTGTCAGGAATTCGGACAATGACAATGCCCGCCACAAAAACAATTTATTCTGTCAAATGCGCTTTCCATCATCCCTTGTTTCTTATGGGGATTGGGCTCATAAGCCAATACCAAGAAAGAAGATGGCATACTGGCTTGAATCATACCAGACTGATTTTTGCAATACTTGTATCATGTTTTTTCTAGTCTTTACCTAGTCATTGTTTAAGTCTGATGTTCTTAGCCAGTTATGCCATAAAATAAAATCCTAAACCTTTTATGCCTTGTCTGATTTTAATTGAGTATAAATTGAAGTTTACGTAGTAAACGCAGTTTATGCAAAATTAGAAATCCCATTCTACTTTCGCTTTAGTATTTACATTCCGCACTTCCGGTATTTTCTTTATCACGTGACCAAATCAGCATCCCGATTCCGAAAAGTCGAACCCGTACCGCATCAGCAGCTAATTAATATTCATGCGCCTTCTGTTTACAAACAAGATCACTGATCGATTGACAACATTATCCACCATCCGTCCCCGCCTCGCACCTTGAAGAGCAATGCCTTCTGGTTAAGGACTCTGCCAGTATGCCTTGTTTGTGGGGGATTGGGCTCATAAGCCAATACCAAGAAAGAAGATGGCATACTGGCTTGAATCATACCAGACTTATTTTTGCAATACTTGTATCATGTTTTTTCTAGTCTTTACCTAGTCATTGTTTAAGTCTGATGTTCTTAGCCAGTTATGCCATAAAATAAAATCCTAAACCGTTTATGCCTTGTCTGATTTTAATTGAGTATAAACTTATTACTTGATTCCGTTTTTAAGTCAGAATGATTCATCAACATAATTTTATAAATTGCTAAATCCTGTTAAGGCACATAATAATACTTTGATCTGAACAGCTGAATTAAATAAACCGTAGATCAGTCTTTTATTTTATTCTAGTGGATGGGAGATATGTATTTTTGCTATTTACAATATTTAAATAAATGAATCAATAAAAGAACAAAAAAGAACAAACAAACGAACCGAATGTATAATAATTCAAATACTGAGCAGGGTATTACATAAATAATTAGTAACAAAAAAAGCCGGTTACTTACTGAAGAGTTAATTCTGGGCCTGCTTGTTTAAGATTCAATCCCGTGAGGATATGGGTGCACAGATATGGCCTTTCGGAACTCTGGTCGAGTGAACTCGATGTTTCTGGATAGGGCACCCATATTGGCTCCTGAAGTTAAACACAAAAAAGCCCATTGAAGACATAAAATAAATGTAAGGCTTGAACTTATGTTGATGTCCGCAGCATAAACATATCTGCCCCATTTTTTATAGAAAATTGTTCAATATGATGAAGCTTTTCGTATGAAAGCAATCATTGAAAAATTTGAAAAACAAAATTTAATACATGAGCAATTTTTCAATATTTTAAAGATTACCGTCTCACTCACAAAACAAGACGAAAAAACACAGGTAAATATTATAATAAGTTGTAACAAGAGATGTGTTTGCCAGAAACACAATGCCCCTTCTTGCGCCGCTTTGTAGCCATATATTTGCCTTTGACCTTGAAGGATGACCTTGACCTTTTACCACTCAAAATGTGCAGCTCCATGAGAAGTAAGAGATTGAATGGAGAAATGATTTTTTTTTGTTTTGTGCAGCTCCAGGACATACACATGCATGCCAAATATCAAGTTGCTATCTTCAATATTTAAAAAGTTATGACCAATGTTTAAGTTTTCAGATGGACGGAATATTTGATATTTGACCTTGAAGGATGACATTGACCTTCACCTTTCAACACTTTAAATGTTCAGCTCCAGGAGATACTCATGCATGCCAAATATCAAGTTGCTATCTCCAATAGTGAAAAAGTAATGGCCAAAGTTTTCGGACGGACGGTCAGATGCCATATATTAGACATTTGACCTTGAAGTATGACCTTGACCTTCATCTTTCACCACTTAATATGTGCAGCTTTATGAGATGCAAATGCATGCCAAATATCAAGTTACTATGTTAAATATTGAAAGAGATATGACCTTTAAAGTTTTTGGACGGACGGACGGACTGACATACTGACGGACAGTTCAACTGCTATATGCCCTTGTCAAATAAAAACGCACTTTTTACCAAAACACACATTTAACGCACTTAAAAGTGCGTTAATTGTGTGTTTTTGTTAACATGTGCGTTTTCAGTGTTCAAAAGTGCATTTAAGTGCGCTTTTTGTGCGTTTTTTTCTTTTCAAGTGCGTTATTTTAGTGAAAAAGTGCGTTTTTTGTGTGTTTTCTTTATCTGTAAGTGCGCTTTTGAGTGTAGATGTGAGCAAAATGTGTTTTTTATCTAAGAAGTGGGTCTTTTATTTAGACTACCACATTGACCATAAACATACATTTTAAAAGGCAATTAAAATAATATTTATACTATTAATATTATTTGCTAAAACCATTCAGCATGTTATATTTAAATATTTACAATTAAATATAATGTGTTAAGGGTGCTGTGTATTATTCAATAAATATTTTGGTGTTGAAATGACTGCCTTATCAGTATTTCTCAAATTATGTAATTTTTGGCTTAGACACAGCATGGAATCAGATAAGAGAATAGCCAGTCCCTATCAGTCCTCCATCTAAGCCTATCTAAGGGGTGTTGATATACTTTTGATTTGTTCAGGCACCATCTATTTGAGAACCACAGATAGGAAGTTATGTTTTGAAAACAAGCAGCATCAGCAACTGACTTTAAGCTAGATTTAGTACATGTATCAAGTGAACAACATGGTGTACGGAAGAAACCCCCTCCGGAAGAAACCCCCTTCGCTAAAAACGGCAGGGCGGAAGAAGCCCCCTCGCTAGTTTTGCATAGGCGGAAGAAACCCCCTCGCTAGTTTTGCATAGGCGGAAGAAACCCCCTCGCTAGTTTTGCATAGGCGGAAGAAACCCCCTTCCATAGCGGAACAAACCCCCTTCCAGACGATTTAGTTACATTCGAACGCACGGTAATTGTTTACAGAAATTCACTTTCATTTTCAGAAAGCTCCCGGAAAGCATGATTGCATGATTCAATTTTTTTTAAAGACGAATGCTTCGGTTATTGTAGGAAAATATGTACGAAATATCTTCGTCACTATCGGCTCTGGGCGCTAATTTTGTGTTTTAGCACCAGAAAGTGCTTTACAAATGTTATAAACGGGATTATCGGGAAATGAATATAAACTTGAAAAGTAGCAAGCCTGCAGTAATAGAGTCGGGTTGAAACGGATGTATTGGGGAATCTTTCGAGTCGGGATTTTACTACCTCTGCGGGAAAGACTTAACACTCAGGAAGGGGGTTTATTTCGCCTGTCTGAAAACACGAAGGGGGTTTATTCCGCCTGTCTGAAAACTCGAAGGGGGTTTGTTCCGCCTATGCACAACTAGCGAGGGGGTTTCTTCCGCGTATGCAAAATGTGAAAGGGGGTTTCTTCCGCTATGCCGTTTTTATGGAAGGGGGTTTCTTCCGAAGGGGGTTTATTCCGATAATAGAACAACATTAAGACATTATTCTAGTGTAAAATGTCTTGATATACTTTCAGCATGAAGTATTGTGTGATGAAAAAAATGTGTATTTACTACAATGTGTAAATCAACAATAAGTTTGTTGCAAAGGAGATTAAAAGTGGGTGTTTAAGACATATAAAGTGAAATGGTCTAGTTCAACAACTGCCTGTATTTTGGAATAATGAAGAACAGTCTGTTGCAACAGGTTTGTATTTTCAATTCTGCATCCCTTTTTTATTTAGTTTATTGAATTAATTATGATCATTATCATATTTATGTATTGTCACTGGGAAATGTAAATGGATGAGTAAATGTAATGCAATTTAAAGGAAAAACAACACCATTTGAATTATTATGGCTGTATTTTATGGTTATTGTCATCTTAAAGTTATTTATACCTTTTTTGGTCATTAATGAACAGATTTTTTCCCCCATATTAAATGAGAACTTTTAAATTTAAAGGTTAAACCCCATGGTGACCGTGAAATTTACATTGATCCGAAGATCCTTTGGAAAGAATGTGCATCATCGCATCGCCTGCCAAAAAAGGGAGCAAAAGGGAGACTACCTGATGTATGGACTTAAAATACCAGGTTTTACCCTGCACATGCTGGCCGACATGAGGGGAACAGGAGTGGTAAAACCGCGCCCTCTCCTTGACCAAGAAAAGCTGGATTTGTTTAGAGGTAAAACTATACAGGGTACTGGTTATTGCATTTTAAAGGTCCACACAGCAAAATGAGACCACGTATCTTGGTACATTTTCAAACAGTATTTTCTATCAAACGTATTTATTTATGAAAAGCGTTAAGTCACATGTGATCAGGGGATTAAAATTGCAAAATAAACAACCAAAAACAACAAGCAAACCAACTAGTTTTGATTTAAATTTATAATTTTTATAGCAACGAGATTACCATAACAGCAATATTCAACACTTACATTATAAAATATCTTTCAGGACCTGATCAAATGAGATCATGCACGAGACGCATCACGCAAAGGCTATGACAGTATAATAGTTGCAAAGAAGTTTGACCGGCTGGTAGCAGACATGGAGAGAAAGATGAGAGCTGCACTCCGCCGCCTCAAAGAAATGCTGACAGGCCTTGATTGATATGCATCTTTCTTATGTATATAGCTGTTCATGTGTATATACTGTACATGTTATTATAGTATGCTATTACTTTTTGTTTATTTATAATCAAATTATGTTTATATTTATTTCATCAAATTGCAATTGATATTTAATTACTCATGTATGTTAAAAAATGATGGTGTACATTAAAGTATAAAATTGAATTATATATATGTTTATATAATTATTGGTTTTTATTGCATATCTGAATTAAAAAAAAACTTTTAACAGCATATAATTGAATCAACTGTTAAGGCAAAAGATGCACCTTTAACGCACATGTGTGCTTTTTGTGAGTGTGTTTTTTACTGCCATTCATGTGCGTAAATTGTGCGTTTTGTGTAGGTTTAACTGTGCCTAACGTGCGTTAAATGTGCGCTTTTTATAATAAAAAAGCGCACATTTAACTCGCGAAAAGCGCACTTTTAATGCACTCGCTGAAAAGCACAGTTTTAACCCACTTAAAAGCGCACATTTTACACACATGTGCGCTTTTATGTGGGTTATAACTGCGCTTAAAGTGAGTTAAATGTGCTCTTTTTAAATAAAAAAGCGCACATTTAATTCGCGAAAAGCGCACTTTTAATGCACATAAAAGCGCACATTTAATACATATGTGTGCTTTTATGTGGGTTATAACTGCGCTTAAAGTGAGTTAAATATGTGCTTTTTAAATAAAAAAGCGCACATTAAACTCGCGAAAAGCACACATTTTACCCACTTAAAAGCGCACATTTTACACACATAAATGGCAGTAAAAAACGCACTTATAAAATGCGTACGTTTAACGCGCATTTAACGCACATAAAAGCGCACATTTAACACACATGTGCGCTTTAATGTGGGTTATAACTGCGCTAGTGAGTTAAATGTGCGCTTTTAAAATATAAAAGCGCACTTTTAACTCACGAAAAGCGCACATTTAACACACTTAAAAGCGCACATTTTACACACATAAATGGCAGTCAAAAACGCACTTATAAAAAGCGCACGTTTAACGCACATAAAGCGCACATTTTACACACATAAATGGAAGTCAAAAACGCACTTATAAAAAGCGCACGTTTAACGCACATAAAGCCCACATTTATCCACAAAAAGGGCACATTTTCTTGTTTTTGTTAAAAACTCACTCGGTAAGAAAAAGCGCACATAAAACGCAGTGCCAATACCGCCACGTTTAACACATGCAAAACGTACTTAAAAAGTACATTTCACTCACTGTTTTGTGAAGGGATATGCCACCCTACCGGGGGCATAAAAATAATAAACCAGTGTCATTACAAATCTGTGCTCTTTTTTTCCTGGATAAATTTGCAAGTGTTGTTTTTATTTTGTAGACATCATCATTTGTATTTTCGTCATGAAAAGAACCCACGGTCAGGAGTAAAGATATGAAGGTATAATATCACATACACTAATATTCATCTAGAGTCCTGAATGTGGGTTTAATTAATAACAATATGATAGAAAGTATATTGTTTTGATTTAAAGGCTAAAGCATCAGGACAATATTTACCAGTGTCTTTTAATCTCCATCAATCTTTACACAACATTATATACATTCAACCCCATTCAAACGGTCTCGAGAGTGTTTCAAATAAGCCTTATTCTTTCTATGCAATCGAGCTAAAATAAATTGGTTTAAACTACATTCAACCCTGCATATCTCGATTTAATATAATCATCACAACACAATATGGCATTGATTTCATTCATTCAAATTGTGCGAATGACATACGATTCATTGATTAAATTAACACTTTCAGTGCTGGAACCGAATTTTGAAGGCCTTTGCAAACAGTTTGGATCCAGAAGAGACGCCACAGAACATGGCCACAGAACGTGGCGTCTCATCAGGATCCAAACTGTTTGCTATTATTATAGTATTCTTTGAAAAAAATCAAAGAAAATGCTAATTTTAGAAATTAAGCAGATGACATTTTAGCAGATGACAAATTTCCCAGCATGCAAAGGGTTAAATGCCTACTACAATTTAAATAAACAAGAGCACCGCATAACGGGTGCCATGCTCGGCTACGGGTGCAGTTTTGAATAAATGAAAGCTTGTCAGAATATTTTTTTTAGAGGTCACAGTGACCTTGACTTTTGACCTAGTGACCCCAAAATGGGTGTGGCGTGTAGAACTCATCAAGGTACATCTTCATATGAAGTTTCAAAGTTTTAGGTGGAAGCACTTTGATTTTAGAGCTAATGTTAAGGTTTTAGCACGACGCGGACGTCAGACTGCGGACATCGGACTACACGACAAGCTGGCTATGACAATACCTCGGGTTTTCTCTGAAAACGCAGAGCTAAAAATACAGCTAAATATAATAACACTTACGATTTGGGTAAGTATAATTTTAACTAATATAAAAACATATATATTATTGTCTTTCAATAATTTGCACGCAAAAAATGGTACATTTTTAGTGATTTTGTTGGAGTGCATTTCAGCATGTGCATTTTACTACATATATATATATATATATATATATATATATATATATATATATATATATATATATATATATATATATATATATATATATATATATATATATATACAATTCTTTAGACCATTAAAAAAAACATTAGGCTCCGCAAATAAATAGTGCAGAATAACCAACATTTGATTTCAGTCTTTGTCTATAATAAACAACCCCTTGTAGTGTTATAATACTTGGACCACTTGCCTTTTGTGATTGTTACTATAAACATATTTTTGCTTGCCTGTTTTTTTTTTTTTGCATTCAATCCCCATACCATTGAAATTTGAAGATTCATAGCACAGCGGGAACAGATTTGAAACTTTAGCATATACCGATCAATGTCAAAAAACAATACAGCAATGACAAATAGACATTTCATATAAAGGCATTGTTCTGAGAATGCATGCATGTAAGAAAAAGCTCTTTCAGTTTTACAAAGTTTAGTGAAATTTGAGAATTCGCAATTGATTGATAATTCTTTTTGTTATATAGATGATGTACACTATACCTTGGCAACCACTTGTGAAATCGTGTCCATCACATGCCGGGTGATGTCGGCTGGTTCCGATGCTGCGTCCACAGGTATCACCACTTGACTCAAGGGCGTACTGGTCATATGTTCAAACACCACCTGTGAAAATACTGGTGCGGTCCAGTTAATATTTCAACAGAGCTTACCTTTTTCATATCATTTTTACTTTGAAATGTCCAAGTCATGCATGTTTTGCTTTTGTTTTCAAGATCACCTTTTTGGGAATGGAGCCAGGTCCGTTTGGATTGGAAAAAAATGTCTTGTTTTGACTAAAATTGGGAAATGAGTGTTTTTGTTATTTTTCAATCAAATACTTGAAAATTGAGAATTAAAGTGATTTCCCTTAACTTAACTATGGTTCAACTTATAGATCTTGATGAGAGATAAACTCAATGTTGAGATTAATTTTATTCCATAATTTAAGAAACCTTCAATTGGAATTTTTAGGTCCTATTGGGGAAAATATACACTTTTTTTCCATTGGGAATGGGTCCATCTACTTGCCCCCAATTTTTACGAAAAACACACACACTGCAAAGCATATTAAAAAGCAATCATCTGATAACATGGACCTAACTTGTTGAAGACTTGACCTGGCGCCAATTGTATAAATCTGGATAACTCTCCTCTCTTGTGTATCTTCATTTTTAGGACATCTTTTTGGGTGAGTGTTTATATAAAAAATAAATATCTGAACAGGTGCACATTATGGTTGAGTTTTTGTATAAGATTAAGGTCAGGTCTTTTACTTTGGTTATCTTAATAAAAAAAAAGGTTATCTTTTTAATTGGCTACAGTTATTTATACAATCAGCTGCTGGTGGCCTGGTTTCAAGTCACTTGTGGTCCAGATTAACACATGTCCTCGAAATTTTGAAAATATGACAGGAATACACAATTTTGCCATATTTCCCCCATAACAAGCAAAGTGAAAATGGCTTTTGCAACCAGAATAAAACTGAACAGTCTGCGAGTAACTTGCAGTCTGTTCAGTTTTAAAGCTGTTTGCTGCTCATCAGTATCTAAGAGTTGGAAATAAAGCGTATTAAACTTGAATCTAGCAAGAAAGGTCTTTAATTAAGTTTAACTATCTAAGGGACTACAAACACGTCAAAATACGTATCTAAGTCACAGTGGTAAAGGGTTAAAACGCACAAAGAAAATGACAGCCCTAAACCTTTCTGCAAAACGAACGGGTTTTACGCTTATTAAAAACCAGAGTGCATCTTTGACAAAATCCAGGGAAAGCCAACTAAATTTTATGTTAGTTATCATATTTTCATATATCGCTGTTGCCGTAATACTACAGTCAATTATTTGACTCTGTCCATAACATTTAAATTATGTATTTCTTTTGACCTTGCAGTCAAGGATAACCCATGAAAGTGCAAGCACTTATTTCCAATGGGGTCCTTTGGTTTTGCTGAAGAGACAGCAAGCAAGAGACAGTATTGAGATACAAGGAATCCGGGTGCGATACCCTAGCTCTTTGCGAATAGCTCCCTTGCTTCTTTTACGTGCTCAGTGTATAGCACCGATACACGCGAGATCTACCTGAATTTCATACCAGTACATCTCTAGTTGGGTGGGAAACACTTGAAGCATTTCTGAAATATCCAGTGCCCCGGCCAGGAATTGAACCTGGGACCTCTGGAATGGTAGACCAGTGTGTTACCACTCGACTACCGCACCACCAATGCATTATGAATTTAAAGTGTTTTAGCAAGTGCCTCATATTTCACTTAATTCGCAAAACATTTTACAGATAAAAACTGATTTTTGATTGTTTGTTTATGCCTGATGTTTAGATATGAGCCAAGCATTGGGATAAAAAGGTTTAATGAATTTGATAAAAGTTTCATCCCAGATTTGATTGTGCAGTCTGGACAGGCTAATCAGGGATGACACTTTCCACCTAGACTGGGTTTTTGCTAAGAAGAGATTTCCTTAAAGAAAAAAACTATCAGAGCAGAAAGTGTCATCCCTGATTAGCTGTGCAGACTACACAGGCTAATATGGGCAACACTTTACACATGCATTAAATCCCATTTTTCCACATTGAGGCTCATATATCTATTGAAGTGTGGGGAAAATTGTTAATACAATGGCTTGCAAAATTTGGTAATATATGCCAGTAAGCACCATATTTGTTAACTCTCTTCTATTGACCACGAGTAAAAAAAAAACGCAAAAGAGGGGGGAGGTTACTCTGTCAAAGTCAGTTTGGAGTTAATAAAGTCAGCACTCACATTGAAGGAAGATACCTCTGTCAGTGTGAGTTTGAAGTTAATATCAGTTCCAACATTGGAGGGAGATAACTCTGTCAGCATCAGTTTAGAGTTAAAATCAGCACTCAAATTGGAGGCAGATAACTCTGTAAACATCAGTAGGGAGTTAAAATTCGCACTAACATTTGAGGTAGATAACTCTGTCAGCGTTAGTAGGGGTAACAATCAGCACTTACATTGGAGGCAGATAACTCTGTCAGCGTCAGTTTGGTGTTGTTCACTGTGAGATCTGATCTGTGAAGGGTCCCTGATGCGTTCCTCTCTGTCATAGTCCCAGAGTACAAGAATTCCGCAAAAGAGTTCTTCATACCTGGCTCTGGTACAAGGAGTACGTGGCCTTCATAATTGTCGTGTGCTGAAATTTTATACAGGTTTAAAATTAAAATTAATAATTGTATGTGATATTTAATATTGTTTTAAATCATCATCACTACAAAAACTACACTATCCTAATTATATCCTTCACAGCCACTACCAACATCATCATCAATATCATCATCATATTTACCACGACAAAAACCATCACCACCACCATCATCACTTACATCATTATTATCACCATCACTAACACCGCTAGCAAAAGCAGAATCATTACATCATTACAATCATCGTCAGCAGACAATGCAGTAACCTTCAGTTGTTGTCACCGTTATAACCCAGATCTTAGAATATGTTTCCTATTCAAATAATCATAAATATAATAAATATCATCATCATCATCATCATCATCATCATCATCATCATCATCATCATCATCATCATCATCATTTTTTCCATGTTGATAGGATAGTGTACATTTTTGGTCAGCTACCAAATATATTGAGTGTGTAAATATATTGAGTGTGTAGACACATTTGAAATAATCTGTAATAGTTACATGTAGTTAGCCTTGAGAACCGTTAAATCTGAAAATTTAGATTAACGCAAGAGATGTGGCAATGTCGCAAAACAAGAATTTGGTCTTTTTACCAATCAATTTATTCTCATAAAAACACTTTGCAAAAGCATTGACAATGTCTGCATATAACATACATACACACACATTTCAGTCCCAAACCTCCATCAAATCTCTAAATATTGAGTGGACAAAGTCAAACCTCCATCAAATCTCTCGTTATTGAGTGTACAAAGTCAAACGTCCATCAAATCTCTAGTTATTGAGTGTACAAAGTCAAACCTCCATCAAATCTCCAGCTATTGAGTGGACAAAATCTCTAGTTATTGAGTGGACAAAATCTCTAGTTATTGAGTGGACAAAGTCTAGTTATTGAGTGGACAAAGTCTAGTTATTGAATGGACAAAGTCAAACCTCCATCAAATCTCTAGTTATTGAGTGGACAAATTCAAACCTCCATCAAATCTCTAGTTATTGAGTGGACAAAGTCAAACCTCCATCAAATCTCTTGTTATTGAGTGGACAAAGTCAAACCTCCATCAAATCTCTAGTTATTGAGTAGACAAAGTCAAACCTCCATCAAATCTCTCGTTATTGAGTGGACAAAGTCAAACCTCCATCAAATCTCCAGCTATTGAGTGGACAAAATCTCTAGTTATTGAGTGGACAAAATCTCTAGTTATTGAGTGGACAAAGTCTAGTTATTGAGTGGACAAAGTCTAGTTATTGAATGGACAAAGTCAAAGCTCCATCAAATCTCTAGTTATTGAGTGGACAAATTCAAACCTCCATCAAATCTCTAGTTATTGAGTGGACAAAGTCAAACCTCCATCAAATCTCTCGTTATTGAGTGGACAAAGTCAAACCTCCATCAAATCTCTAGTTATTGAGTGGACAAAGTCAAACCTCCATCAAATCTCTAGTTATTGAGTGGACAAAGTCAAACCTCCATCAAATCTCTCGTTATTGAGTGGACAAAGTCTAGTTATTGAGTGGACAAAGTTTACCATTTTTTCGTAACAGTTAGCTTCACCTTGACCTGACTTGCCTCCCTGGTGCGTAGTTTGAATGAATGAATGATACCAAAATTTAACATATTGCAATTTAGAATCTAAATTTCATCTTGCAACCAAATCTAACCAGTCTAACAAGCTGGTCATAGCTATAGGATGTGGTTTGTGCATGCTCATACAGACACATATATTTAGATTTATTTCAATAGTTGTTGAGATATGGAGATGTTTTATGCACAAGTTTACAAACATTTTCAACTTCAGAAAGGGGCATAAATCTGTTAACTTGTATGTCAGAGTTTAATAATTGGCCTTGGTCAGTGACCTCCCATATTAATGACCCTGAAAACATGTTTAACCCTTTCCCTCTCAGAAGCGCAGTAAAAGGTTTGATGATGTTTGCTTCTCATCTAAAGGTTGGAAATGACGCCTTTAACACTTGAATCTAGAAAGAAAGGCCTTTTATTAAATTGAACTTTTTAAGAGACTACACATGCGTCAAAATACGTATCTAAGTGGTAAAGGGTTAAAGATGAAATTTAATAATTGTATTAGAAACAGTGAAAAAGAGATATTGCATATTTATCAAAACCACATAAATACATAGACACAGATGTAGATAGCAGCAAATAGGTAAGTAGTATAGCTCAAACTATTTGATAAATAGTACAGCTTCAAACAACTAGGTGAAAAATGATAATAACAAGATTTCAGTGCCTTAAACACCCTTAGCAATTATCTGAGACCCCAAGGATCAATTCTAAGCTGGTAGTGTTCAAAAGGTTTCATAAAAGCCTTCAAAAGATATCTGCCCCAAAACCTGGCAGCCATGTTTTTCCATGAGTGGGTTTTTATGAGTGGGTAACACCTGTGTTTTCTAGTGTTTAAATGATTTTACTATACATATAATAGCCTCATTTGAAAAACTTTTCCGTCTTTTGGCGATATTTGTTTTTTTCTTCAATGGACAGGGACAATATCTTATTTGTCTGAGAAATAATTACAAAAACAATAAAACTTTTATTAAGATTGCTCAAACAAATGAGACATCTAGACTGGTGTTCACAAGTTTTTATCTCATGTATAAACCTTGAAACAACAAAATTCAAATCATCTGAGGTATCATTGGGATGAATGTTTTCACCAAGTTTTATATGGGGGCAATTAATGTGTCCTCTACAATGTTCAAAAGTTTTTTCATTTTATTTAATCTCATGACTTAGTTTTTCAAAACACATATCATCTGGACTAATGTTCTGATTACATTTCATGAAGATTGGGAAATAAATATGACCTCGAGAAATTCACAATGTTTTTCTTTAATTTGATCTTCTGACCTTAGTTTTGGATCCTACATGACTAATAAAACAAGAGGGCCTAAAAGGCCCAAAGCTGCTCACCTGAGATAACAAGAGATTATTGGGACAAATCTTCTAACCAAGTTTCATGAAGATTGGACAATAAATATGTGGCCTCTAGAGTGTTAACAAGGTTTTACTTTCAAATTAGCCATATATAGCCATATAAGGAAAAATGCCCCGCACCCTGGTGGCCATGTTTTTTAAGAAACCAAAACCATTTTCGAGCTCATCCAAGATATCATTGAGACAAATCTTCTGACCAAGTTTCATGAAGATCAGAAAATAAATGTGGCATCTAGAGTGTTAAAAAGGTTTTACTATAGCAATATAAAGAAAAATGCCCCGCCCCCTGGCGGCCAAATTTTTAAACCAACCACCATCATTTTGAAACTCATCAAATAAATAATTGAGATGAATGTTCTGACCAAGTTTCATGAAGATTGGACAATAAATGTGGCCTCTAGAGTGTTAACAAGATTTTACTTTAGACATATATAGCCATATAAGAAAAAATGCCCCGCCCCTTGGCAGCCATGTTTTTCAAGCAAAGATTATCATTTTCAAACTCATCCAAGATATCATTGGGACAAATCATCTGAGCAAGTTTCATGAAGATCGGAAAATAAATGTGGCCTCTAGAGTGTTAACAAGGTTTTATTATAGCCATATGAGGAAAAATTCCCCGCCCCTTCGCGGACATGTTTTTCAACCAACCGGCATCATTTTTGCACTCGTCCAAGATATCATTAGGATGAATGTTCTAACCAAGATTCATGAAGATCGGACAATAAATGTGGCCTCTATAGTGTTAACAATATTGTACTATAGCCACATATAGCCATATAAGGAAAAATGTCCGGCCCCTTGGCAGCCATGTTTTTTAAGCAAAGGTTACCATTTTAAAAATCATCCAAGATATCATTGGGACAGATCATCTAAGCAAGTTTTATGAAGATTGGAAAATAAATGTGGCCTCTAGAAGGTTAACAAGGTTTTACTATAGCCATATAAGGAAAAATGCCCCGCCCCACTGGCGGCCATGTTTGTCAACCAACCTGCATCATTTTCGAACTCTTCCAAGATATTATTGGGATAAATCTTCTGACCAAGTTTCATGAAGATTGGGCAATAAATGTGGTCTCTAGAATGTTAACAAGATTTTACTATAGCCATATATAGCCATTTAAGGAAAAATGCCCCACCCCTTGGCAGGGGGTTTTATCTGATTTTGGGGAAAGGGCCTGGCCTTTTTTGAGGGGAAAAAAAAATGCGCGAAATGCCGATTTGGGGGAAAAAAACATGCGAAACGTCGGATTTTGGGGAAAATAAGAAAAGTCTTAAATAATCAATTTAACATATTTTACGGTTTTTAAATTAAATTCAAGGCAAAAGATAATTTAATTATGCAATATGTTATATTTTCTACACTGGATCAGGTTAACTTGTGGATTAAAAATGAAAAAAAAAAATTTGGGGGGGGGGGGAAATGAAATCTGGGGGAAAATTTACCTGCTGAGGGGAAAAAATATCCGAGGGGAAAGGGCCGTTTTGCGGCGGGTCACAAAGAAGGAAAAAAATTCCTGCTTGGCAGCCATGTTTTTCAAGCAAACGTAACCATTTTCCAACTCATCCAAGATATCATTGAGACCAATCTTCTGACCAAATTTCATGAAGGTTGGACAATAAATGTAGCCTCTAGAGAGTAAACAAGGCAAATGTTGATGCCGCACGACAGACAACGGTCGATGGACAAAAGGCGATCACAAAAGCTCACCATGAGCACGTTGTGCTCAGGTGAGCTAAAAATATAATTGGGACAAAATGTTTTGAACAAGTTTCATACAGATTGGGCAATAAATATGTTGCCTCTATAGCATTCACAAGCTTTCCTTTAATTTCACCTAGTGACATAGTTTAGACCCTATGTGACCTAGTTTCGAACTATGTCTAGATATCATTAAAAAAAATATTGTGACCAATTTTCAGTAAGATTGGGCAATAAATTCGATCCCCAGAGTGTTCATCAACATTTTCTTTAACTTGACCTTGTATTCTAGTTTAAGAACCCGCATGGCACTGTCAAAAATTCAGCCAAGATATAATTTGATTAAATGTTCTGAGAAAGTTTCAAAGAAGATAGCGCAAAGGCAAATGTTGACCACACACAAGGCAAGGCACAGGACAACGGACAAAAGCAATCACAAGAAAATAATATTTATAGCATTACATTTTTTGTCTGCAGTAATTTTGGGACATCCATGAGTTTTAATATTCTTGGTCCCACAGAGATAGGCAAGGTCAGTCCCGCGCAAGTAGCAACTAAGAATCTTGTTGCTATGGGTGACGTTTTCCAGCATGGCAAATGTGTCGTCTGACAATCTCTTGCAGCCATCCAGATTCACCTAAAATACAATAAGATTTGGTACAAGCTATGTCTTTGTGACATAGTGAAAATACAGTGAATTTTAATTTTGAAAATGTCCTGGTGACCACTGCAGTGAATTTAAGAATTTAAAATTGTTTTTATGAAAACTGCATACAATTTAGACTAAACAAGAGCTGTCACCAAAGGATGACTTATGCCCCCTATAAACGCTTGATAGAAGTTATGAGCTTTTTTCGAAACCTAAACGCAGATTTCGAAACCTAAGCGCGGGTCCTAAGTTCAAGGTCAAGGTCACAGGGGTCAAAATTTGTGTGCGTATGGAAAGGCCTTGTCCATATACACATGCATACCAAATATGAAGGTTATATCTCAAGGGACATAGAAGTTATGAGCATTTTTCGAAACCTAAACACAAAGTGTGACGGAAAGACGGACAGAAAGACAGACAGACGGACGGACAGTCCGATCACTATATGCCCCCTTTTCTTCGAAAGGGGGCATAAAAATGTCTTTGTGACAACTTTAGTAATTTAAACAAAAAATGTCTTTGTGACAACTGCAGTGAATTTAAATTTAAAATATGTCTATTTGACAACTGCAGTAAATTTAAATTAAAAATATGTCTTTGTGACAACTTCAATGAATTTAAATAAAATATTTGTCTTTGTGTCAACTGCAGCGAATTTAAATTTTAAAATATTGACATTTGAAATGAATTTAAATACAAACAATGTAAGTGCAAGCTATTAAATTTTTATTATCTTGCATAAGAAAGAAAAAATCATGCAATTGTAAAAATCATTCAAATTTTTGTTTGTTTAATTTAAAACATCTTTTGTGTTGTTTTTATTATTGCATTAAACATTCTAATATGTTTATCAGTTTTTTTTCATTGAAGGGACTGTCAACCGCCAATTTGACGAAAAAAGAAAAGTTTTAAAATACCGTATTTTTTTTACAACTATTAGTTTATATTGATTAAAATATCACGACTGGTATATTACATTACTTGAAAAAAGTTCATATTTTCAGTATATTCGGTAATAAAATTTTGCGATGTGAAATAGAAAGTACAATGCGAAAACAGGTGACATAATGATATACACACTATAAATAAAGCAGGATTTATCATTTTATTTTATATATAAAACATATACAATCCACCACGCTTGCACAATTTGCATTCCTGGGTTTACCACCTGACGATGATGATCAATCTACTTGCGCTATTTATAGTTAACTGGTAGTTACCTGGTAGACATACCCAGTAAAATATATTACCGAATATACTGAAAATATGAAAACTTAACAACTTTTTTCAAGAAATGTAATATACCAATCGTGATATTTTAATCAAAATAAACTTATAACTGTAAAAAAATACGGTATTTTAGAACTTTAATTTTTTCGTCAATCGCTGTTGACAATCCCTTTAAAAAAGGTACGCTATGCTGTTAGCAGCGGATAATTTTGTGATACAAAAATAAGACTATATTACATCCTGCCTAAAACATTGATCAACTGAAAATAAACCTTGTAAAGAACAATTTGTTTAAATCAGAATTATTGTTAAGTCTTATTTAATCTAAGTAAATTTCAGAAAAAACTAGTTTTTGAATGCTATTGAAACATAATTATCCTTCGTCAAAAAGGCATTTATTAAAATGTTCCAGATAATTATTATTAATTTGTAAGGGAATTGTAAAAGAATTACAAATATTTGTAAATTCTGCTTGTTAAGGTCACGTGATTTGATTAAAAATTCTCCCTTTTAAGAACCGCTTCCCCGTCCCCAAGGATAACGAATATGCCGTGATGAGGCTTCTATGTGGGAGCAATGAACTTAATGCATGTACCTTTATAATAATTTTAATTTATATTAATAATTATTATATTTAACATTTAATTAGTATAATCAAAATTATAATAATAATAATTATAATAATTATAATTATTATAATAATTTTCATAATAAAGAGTGCTATTGTTTAACTTCCATTGTTTATCTTCTAATAAACATTCATATGGGTTTCCTATGCACAGGAATTATACCCTGAGTTATCAAGAGGCATGAAAAATAACCAACAAATTATCAAATTTAAAAAAAAAACACTCTGATCATTTGTATTCCTTATTCCTTATACGTCTCCTAAATAAACAACAAACACAACGATATAAATTGAAAATACAGCTTGTATTTTGGTATCCATGCGTACGACCAGATGACACATTTATAACATATGACAATAAACAAATGTGAACAATTCACATTTTAATATAGATTTCATAACTCATACATGAATTAACGCTCATATAGTTTAAAACAACAACAAAAATATATTCATGCAGATAATCATTTTCGTGAGAAAAACTTGTCAATATTTTATATCCAATAAAATATTAAGAAAATTTACGTGTTCTCTGGTTCGTATCGCAAAGCCGAATGGCTATTCCATGAGCATATTTGCCTGCCAAAACAATACACTGAGCGACCCCTACAGGAGACTTTCTTATGCATAGGAAAATAATTTTCCTCTAATTCCACTGGGGGCTGACGAGGTATTAGCGTAGTCCGTTTCGCTACGAAGTCGGGTATATGTTTTACTACGAAAACATTGTGTACATACACTACTTAATCAGGCGAGTTTCATCTTTTCTGGTGTTTATGGATTAGAGAACGGAACATCCAGTAATGGTAGGTACTTATTTTCAATAACAAACTAATAACAAATGTGCGTAGTTTCAGCCTGTACATTTATTTTGAGGTAAAATCGAAATATTTTGATTTGAAGCAATGCATAAGGTGGTTATTATGTTAAAATAGCCAATTACGGTAACTTAAATCGAATAAAACTACATGTTACTTTGATTCATTGTACATTACACATTTTAAAGTACAAAAACGGTTACGAACATGTATTTTAATTATTCAAATGCTTTGTTTCGAAGGAAATTACAAGTCGCTTTATGTATAGGTTTCGCACAGAGTATGTATTGGTTGTGCTACGAAGTACAAATATAATGTATAGGTTACTCAACGAAGTCTCTGTATTCTTTTCAGGACATATCACATGCAGTTTGCAGTTACTGCAGACTACCATTTCCCAGTGCAAAAGATGCTGTGCTTAATTCTGCGCATGAGCATCCAAACGAAAAGGTTCCCTTTATGTGGGAGATGCCTTGTGACACTGCACCAGGTGTACAATACAGAAATCGCACGTTCAATATTATGGGTGGCGACATTAAAAAGTATGCTGAAAATATTACATTCAATCCGGTTTCTGGCAAATTGACAATTCCGACAAAATCTACAGTGACAGAAAGTCCTGTGCGAAAGATATCACGAATTAACACGCCCATTGTCAGATATTTCCCGAGCCAGTGGTACCTTCGGACAATGTAGACACAACCGGGATGGAACCGCCAGAGCGCCGGTTTAATTATGTACCGTAGCTATACCGGGACTCTGTCGGCATTCACCAGGCTCCCCGTAGCTCTGCCGGGGTCTGTTTGGGCCCCGGTGGAGCTATGGTGCCGTACCGGTGCAGTCCCGGTTGTTCACAGTGCCACGCCGGTCGTTGTCGGTCCTTCCCGGTGACTCGCGGTTAATCTCGATGGTATTAAACATTTTAATATTTTACCGATGGAGCCCCGGTTGTCCCCGGTTGTCTACGGTTCATCCCGGTGGAGCACCGGTTCATCCCGGTATGGCCCCGGTTCATCCCGGTAGATGCCTGATCACGCACCGGGGCTCCGCCGGCATCATAGTGAGACCGGACCTTAAGCGCATTGTAACACGAGGTAAATTTACCGGCCGTCATGTACACAGTAAACAATAACCTGTGACAGAAACCCACTGTCAAGCCTTAACAACAATACATTGATTAGGAAATTGCGGATTTGTGCCATTGGGGTCCTACTTTCCACACCTTACGGCTGTTACAGGTGTTGATTTTACAGGTAAAATCATGTATACGAACATGAAATTCATCTCAAAATTAATTGGCGATAACCGATTTTCAAGAAAATCGCTTTGACAAATAAAATGTAAAAATCAAAATCCGTATGAGATAAAGAAGGATCGAAGTTTGGACATGGGATTTAATTTGACATATGCAGAGTTTCGAGATAACATAACGAGCATCGAATTTTATTTGATAAAGAATACCGTATGCTAAAAACCTATCGTCGGTCTCTATCCAAAAGAACGTATAAGGGATTGTCACAAGGTGAAGATGCGTAATTTATATTGAGACCGACGACAATAGATTCTCGACTCTCAACTGTCGTCTTATATATGGATTTTCGATATTGATCGTTTCCTTTGGCCGAGTCGTGAATTTAATTATATCATAATAATGTGCATTACCATGTCGACTGTGCGCTTCGGATCATGTTGTGTCGTTGTTACTATCTCTTCCTCAAAGGAAACATCAAGCCACTCCTTGACTCTGTATTTTAAAAAAACACATGTTCTTTATTTCGCCTTTGAGAGATAACCAATACGTCCTCTGTGAGAAACGCATACACGCTAAAGCGTTGTCGTAGCGAGGCATATACGTATACTGTCAGAGACATGATCATACATAATACTACTATTTAGCCTTTATTTCTGACAACTGGGTCACCCTATACATTTCTGAACACACCAGTGGCTAAACGATACATACATCAATATGGAAATTGTAAAATTGTGTCAATTAAACATAGTTGTAAACCTTAATTGCATTTTTGTAAAATAAAACTTGACTTCGGTTTGATAAATCAGCGGTAAATTTAATGTTTAACGCATAAACCAGACACATGTTGAATCATAATTTGATGTAACAGACCTATGAAATGTCATTGTGCTTAAATTCAGAGTTTTGTTATTACAAAAGCATAATCTCACCTGTTTTAAACACAAATTTCCACTAATCCGTTCTTCGATGTCATGTGTATGTACATAATGTTTTCGTAGTAAAACATATACTCGACTTCGTAGCGAAACGGACTACGCTTATACCTCGTCAGCCCCCAGTGAATTCGCTGCGCTCAAACTAGGAAAATTATATTTCTTATAAAAGCTGTGTAAAATTTTAAAAAAGCAAAAAAAGAAGAGAGTCATATGCCATATGAGGCAACTGCAGATCCACACCAGTCTTAGTCGTAACACCAGGGGTGTCTAAGCTCTTGACCAATTTAATGCACACGTGTGAACACTGGTCTGAAGCTACTGTAGCCATATATGGCTTAAAGGGATCTTTTCACGGTTTGGTCAATTGACAAAATTAAAAAAAGTTGTTTCAGATTCGCAAATTTTTGGTTTAGTTATGATATTTGTGAGGAAACAGTATGACTGAACGTTTGCCATGGTCTAATATAGCCAGTATATGCGTCTTTTGACGATTTAAAAACATAAAAATTATAAAGCGTTGCAACGCGAAACGATTGAATAATTTGGAGAGTTCTGTTGTTGTCGTTTAAATTTGTGAAACTACGAAGATTGCTTATATAACGTATAAAATACGCATCTTATGTATGCTTGGCAGGATAGCTCAGTTGGCTAAATCGTTTTTACTTCAGGATTCCAGGGGTCACTGGTTCGAGCCCTGCTGCGGGCTACTTTTTTTTCCCTTTTTAAATTTTATTTTTGATTTTTTACTGGAGCTTTTAAAATTTAATGTTTACATTTATCAATAAAAAGCATTTAATGACAAACTACAAAACATGCCAAAATCTGTGAAAAGATCCCTTTAAGACCGATTGCATGCTGGGATATTTGTCGTCTGCTAAATTTGTGTCTGCTGAATTTCTAAAATCATCATTTTCTTCACTTTTTTTCAAAGACCACTATTACAATAGGAAACATTTTGTGGCGTCTGACAGGGCCCTCAAGCTATCAAATCTGCCGCCGAATTTCGTCGGCAATCCCCCACCTGAAAAGTATACTTTTTTCCCCGTTTGGGGGGAAAAATTCCCCTTAAAAAAAAAAAAAAAAAAATTTTTTTTTTTTTTTTTTAATAGAAAGATGTGTCTCATGATTATTATATCTCAATTCTATTTCAATTAAATCTTTTCAAACATACTAAATTATGAAAAATGCAATGAATATAGTGCAAACATGTACAAATGAAATAATGAGAGAGTAAGTAAAAAAATCCCCCAAAAAGGGAAACGCCGCGAAAATTCCCCCTCCTAAGGGCTGCGGACCCCTTCCCCCAAAGTAGTGTGAGGGCCCTGTCTGATCTTGATCCAAACTGTTTGCAAAGACCTTTAAAATTTGGTTCCAGCGCTATAAGGGTTAAGACCCATTTTTGTGGCTCATATGATCTTCAATTTAATACATTTGCAATTAAAATAAGATCAAGTTTATTTATAAAGCGGAGATGATGATAAGGAACCTGTTTTCTTTTAAAACATCTGATGAAAAACTAAATTTTTGATGCACTTTTTTACAAAGAGTTATTGCGCATTATTAACATATATGATAGGTCAAATGCAGTAATTCTATGCATTTCCTTTTAATATTTCACTTAACCTTTATTTCAGGAACATATTGATACAAATTTTCTCTTAATTTTGTAGTGCATTGAAATTTCAATTGAACATTACATTTGTTGAAGGCCTGGCCAAGGACAGGGCACAGGACTTTTTATGTAAGTAGTTTAACAATGATAATTTTGTGTGCACATGAAAGTCGCATTATTTCAGGCATTAATGTGAGATGACAATTTCATAATGGGTATGGTGTCTGCTTAGTTATCAAGAGGTCCCAAATTCGATCCACACCATTGTTTTTTTCTCTCACTATTTTGAGAATTATGTCCCTTTGGATTGGGAAACATCAAATTGAAAAAATATGTATTTTATTTTTTGTCAGACAAAAACTTATAAATTGAGAAAATGAGTTTCGAATCTTACTAAGGTTCAAACCATAGAGCTGCATAGGAAAATTAACTGAATTTAGCATTTTATTTTCAAAAAACAACAACAACAAAACTGCCCCAACTTTGACCAAAATACACTACCCACTATGGCAGCATTAATAATATCTGCTCTTAACAACAAAGTACTGGTTCTCACCCAAGAAGTGTCTCAAGAGTGTCTCTTCAGCTCTTAAGCTTTATGATTCAAATGTAAATGAGCTTAAGTAATTTTGTCTTAAATAAATAGAATATCCCATGAAAGTCCTACCTCTCTCAGCTTAACAGCTTCCTGGAGAACTGTTGCTAGGCAACGCATCCCGTGATCTGTCACATGCTCGCATCCTAGCAGGTTGATGCTGGTAAGTTCCTTGAATGAGCCCTGAAATAAAATATTGAAATATGATAACTGATGTTATAACCAACACAATATAAGCAAACAAAAACTGTTCATCACGCAATCTATTATTCTTAAATGTCCAGTTTTAAAACACAATGTTTCAAGAAAAGTTCTTAATTCTTTCCCAAGACTTGGAAACTCATACATTCACTTAAAATTTAAAATAAAACAAGAATTATAAGCTTAATTTTCAATAGACTCTGGCTATACATTCTTTTTAATACATTCCGGTACGTTCATAACTTAAAGGGAGATTATACGATTTTTTTATGTGTTAAATTGTAATATATTGATAAAATATGTTACAATAACACAAAATAGGCAAGAAAAATTATACATTGAAGACGAATTTCATAAAATGCAGCAAAGACAAATTAGCGCCCCGAGCTGATTGTGACAAAAATATTTCGTACATATTTTCCTACAATAACTGAAGCATTCGTCTTTTTATTAGTATCAGAGTTAGTGTTCGTGTGTCGTATGAATAGATATCGTTGCAGGAATTTAAAATTAACTGTAAAGCTAAATTAAGATTCACATCGTACGTGCATGATATATATTTTGGCGAATTCGACTGTACAGACATTTTCTATTTCAGAATTAAATATCTGGCTTATTAGGCATTTGTCCACACATATTCTTCTTAACTTTTATTTTAATTTATCTTGAAATATATGTATAATAAGTTTTTTACACATTTAATATAAATTCATAAATATTTGACAAAATCGTATAATCTCCCTTTAAAGAAATGTTCCTTACTGCACCAAACTTAGAAACTTACACATTCTATTTGGGCCATGCTCTGTGAAAAAGGGGTTTAAAGCATGTGCGTAAAATGTCTTCCCACTTCCCACTTGCCGCCTCAACTTTATTTTTGCTAAGAGGAGACTTTAAGAAGAAACGATAAATATCATAAAAGTGGAAAGTGTCATGCCTGATTAGCCTGTGCGGACTACACAGGCTAATCTGAGATGACACTTTACCCACATGCATTAAACCCCGTTTTCACAGAGCGCGGCTAATTTACACTTTCTTTGTTTTAAAGAGCTTTATTTTTAGTAGACTCAGGCTTCATGCATTTGAATACATTTAGTTGTTTCTAACTGAGTTTTTACTTTGTTGGCACCGTGGTCCAGTATCATGTGAAGGAGGCCATCGTTAAAGTAGCCATTGCCTGCGAAGTTGATCTGGTCAATCCACTTGTCTGACTCCAAGGTGTCCTGGAAAAACAGGAATGTAAACATACTAGTATGTATCTATAGTTGACCCCCATATCTGTGAGTCCCCTTGCAGTATTCACAAATTCATCTCAAGAAAACCATTTTCAAAGGCATAAGCATATCTTTTATTATTATGAGTTATATATCATTGTTAAAAGAAACAATTAAATTGTACAGACAAGTGAAAAGAACATTTCAAGTACATGTTACTATTTTTACATCAACACACATTTATTAAATTTAACAAGTAGTATTTAACAACCACAAGTTTGTTCTTGAAGGGAAAATACAAGTTAAATAAAAAAAAAATGAAACCAATAGAAAGTTTATAATTTCATCATACTCTACATACATGATGATTTTTTTAAAATATACTTTTACAATTAAGTGTATGATTATCACCAGTTTCTGTATGCATTACACTAAATTGTGTATGAATATTCATCAGTTTTATAAACATAGATCAATCTCCGTTCATTTTTAACAACTTGCAACCCCATTCAAACAGTCTGCTTGAATCAAAATAAGCTGTCAATGGATATCAATAAATCTATAACTTCACGGTCATAGGCCACTTCTCAAACAACTATAGTGACTGGCATTCAGAGTTGTAAGATCTACTAAATCAATCAATAATTACTGAACCAAATATTCACATCATCCAAGTTCACAATCGTATCGCAAATATACTGAGAGAGTGAAAACTGATTTAAATTTGATAGAAATTAAAATGGATATTTAATCTCATTGATATTACATATTCACAAACAGCAAACATCTTATAAATGCAAACAAATACCAGGATGGGTAATAGGATTGGGAATCAGGACTTTTCCTGGCGTATCAACACGTCCATTTAATGGACCCATTTGCAAACCAAAATTTTACAAAAAAATCCAATTTGAAAAAAAAATCCCACTTTCACAATTTTTTTTAATCAAGTGTCTTATGATTATTGTATCTCATTTGTATTTCAAGTACAACTAACACAGTATATAATTCTTATTCACGTGATTTTTTTCTAATCTGGATTATTATAATAAAGAGTAATATAATTTAGTTTTTCCCAAGTCAGTGGGTTTTTATCCATGAAAAAATGCCCAATCCCAAAATTGCTTTTTTCCTTAAACAGACAGGAAAAAGCCTGGAAATAATTTCGAATGCAAATTGGGAATGTCAAAAAAAAAATTGTTTCCTAAGGTTCGAAGGTCATCACTTTTTATATGTAAGTTATACAATTTCCTACATCTTAAGATTCAATACTCAAATCTCAATTTCTATCTTTTAAAAAAAAAGTGTATTTTTGTGGGAAGAGATTCTAGAAATTTCATTTATTTGGCTTTGATGATGATACTCGCCTATTACCTCTAAGTGTGACCTTGACCCTTGCAGTAAGAATACTGGTTGAACAATGGGACACCCGACAAAACATGCGGTAAACTGTTTTATTACTTGACGATGAATAATAAAAGTTACAGTGCAGAAAAGTTGGACATACTTATGCACTAACACATGCACATACACTGAGCCATTGTGACAGCTATATTGAGAATATCAGTTCACATGTGGGCTGGAAAATAATAAATAAAAAACAGATCGTTTTTCTTAATTTGAAGGATGCTGGAACCACACCCAAAGCAGTGAAGAAAACCACTGTTAAACACACAAGATTAATACATAGTAATATATTCAAAGTACTTACTATAATTTACTACTGTACAGATTCTTAATAATGATCTGAACTTTACCAGCAGATGATGATCCCATGGTATGTAACCCCTCAATAAAGACTCTTCCTTACCAGCAGTCAAGGTCACATGCTGTGACATCACTATGCCCATCACTCTGTCTTATGTCTTGACAAGTCTGTTAAACATACTGAAGTACAAAAATTACACATAAAAGGTGCTCCATTTATGCTCGGGTACTACTAACATGTACTCCAGGTACTCTTAAGTATACTTACATGTACCCCAGGTACGGTTAATATACTAAAACGTACCCGGGAATTTTAACGCTAAATCGGTCGTTGTTGGATATTTTTTTTTATTAATCATGTTCAAATTCATGTCAAATTTTCTGTTAAATGACCCCTATATTATCCAAACCCATACTCAAAAAGCATGTTGATGCATTTTATTAAAAAAAGAGATGTTTGTTTAAGATTAACACTATCGTTTCATGGTAATCTGACTAGCACGTTTGACAACATTGGATTTTGGGCGGGAATACAACTCCGGTACAGTCTAATATCGACCGGGTACGTTTAAGTATATTTACCGTACCCGGGGTACATGTAATTATACTAAAGAGTACCCAGGGTACATGTAAGTAGTACCCAAGCCAACAATGACCAATCAAGCATAAATTGTACATGTATAGAGTATACATGTAACTAGGATTAAAGCAAAATCCCTATGCATATGATAAACAATCAAGTGACTCAATTATTCGCTATTGAAATACAATTACCAAATAATCAACAATTATGATTAAAAATAAAATGTACACATTGTCTGATTTGTTTTTTCATTAAACGACTTTTTGCAGGTTGGCAAAATGAAAGTTAAAATATGTCCATTTATTTAACATTGAGTGTACACATATTAATTTTCAATAAGCATACTAACTATAATGGCTAAGACAAACATCAAATATATTGGTTTATGTTAAAGTTATTTATAGTTTAACATCAACAAAATTTTAGGAAAGAATAATGAGTTTTGTTATGCTTTTTGTCAATATATTGCAAAATAAAAATATCACACACCATGCATATGCTGCTGAGTCTCTAAAACTGAATGGCACAAAAAAGAGCATTTGACTGTTATCCCTGTGAAGGCCGAAAACATGTTGTTATATTGATATTATAATTATTTTTGTATAGCCTATAGTTTTGTGAACAAATACATTCAAAATTTCTTTTTTAAGTAAAAAAATCAGTGAATTAGTTTCTTTCATTCAAAATTAATAAATGAAATGATGAGAAATAGTCTTTAAATAGCTATTATAGTTTTGAGTTCTTTGTACACTTAATCCTCTATTCACGACTTACATTGAAATAACATTTACAATAGGGATTGTCCATAGTTGCAATAATCCAACTCCCAGCTATTGACCCTCCGGGTATGTACCCATAAAAGCTTAGAGCATTCAAGAAGCGGCCGTGTTTTTAACCATAAATTCAAATTTTTCATATGCACATATACTATAGTATTATATAAGATATAAAATAATGATACAGTCTTAAAAGTATGCACCATAAAAGGTAAAGACTTCGTTCCATGCACATATTCTGTCACAGTATTAAATGTGGTGCAATTGAAACAAGAAATATCTTTAAAAAAGATATACGGCGTAGATTGTGGTCGATGTTTATGAACGATCAAAAGTTATCTCTATGAGATAAAAAGTAGCGGATGCCTTTTTTCTGCGCAGTTCTTAGCTACATCACAAGCAAATCAATTACTGTGCGTTGCGTCAGATATCGTGGCTTATTTTGCTTTATGTGATATTATTACTCATATATCTATATTTACAGAATAGAAAAACACAAGAAACATGAAAATAAACGAGTGCATATAGGTCAGCCGGCAATACTCGAATCTTATTTAATTGCATAATTATAGTATAGTGAATTATTGTGCTCATGCTTAATAAACTGGTCTAAATGGATAAATATTTCTAATTAATTTTATCAAAATTGGTCCTTATCATGCAAATGTTGAAAACATATTAAAAATCGATGATTGACATACCACAATAATATCGCCGAATATCTTTATTTAGTATCTTTCTGATCAAAACAGACTTCAAGTGCACAAAGTTTACGAGACGGCGTTTATATAAAGATTTCTGCAACTGACCGCAAACTGACCTTGATACCTTGCGGATTGGAATGCGATGCATTAAAGTTAGGTAACAATTCTGCTGCTGAAACGACGGCTTGTTTACGCCAACTGTACACGACCAAGGCAACAGCTGTGCCTAAAATATTGATATATCGACAAAGCGACTAAACGAACTATTTACTCCATCAGACAAAAATAGCATAGATTCCAATTTTTTCCTTCAATGAAAAGATCGCAACCCCTTCTGCGAACTCCGGTGATGAACTGTATATAAACTCTGACTTTCACACACTGGCCGCGAATTGACCCGAAACCTCGCGGGTTGAAATGCAATGCAAGTAAGTACTAAATATGAGAATATAGCCTTCAGTATAAACGCTTTTGCGCTGGTAATTCTCTGAAAATAAAAGGTGAACGCACAAACTGTATTTATGTCGAAAATTGATTGTAAAACTGTTCTATCTATTGAGCCTTTTCATTAGAGATAAAATTGTTTCATGCAGTAAAACAGTGTTACAAAGACGCGGATATGTTTCCAATGTTCTGGTGTTATACTCAAATCAGCCAATGGAATAAATGAAGTGTATTCATTCGTACCTAGCCGCGGGAACTTTTATTTGAGTATTATTGGACACTTACAAAGGTCAAGTCAGGGTGAAAAGCTGGCTTAATACAGCTTACGCCGAAAAATCACACACGTGTATCATAATTCTATCAATATATGCCTCAAACTTTTAATAAAACAACGATACGCAGAATAATAACATGTTGTTGTGCCGGTGCCCGGTCTACAAAATGCGCACATACCTCGTGATTGGGAACCAGCGACAAATCGGTATAGTGCATGCTGGGTAGCACGAGTTTGTACGGTCTCTTATGCACGGGTGACTGATGCGAGTAGACGTATTTTCCCAAGCTGAGTATGGCTTGGAGTAATTGTGAGCCTGAGTGAGTAATTGTGAGCCTGAGTATAGGTTATATTGTATTATATTGTATTTTATGTGTGTTCAACACGTATTTACCTGGAAGGCCATTCCCAGAAGATATAAGTGAGTCTGTGACTGTGTATGTGAGTCTGTGAGTTGCCTGCGATTGTGTCAATGACACGCATTTCCCTGGAGGTGTATTCCCAGAAGTATATGTGTATGTAAGCCGGTGACTGTGTGTTTAAGTACGTATTTGCCTGGAGGTGTATTCTCAGAAGTACATGTATAGTGCCATTTTGTGACGTGCAACCGACGAGTATAGCCGACGAGTTCCCTCGAAGACGACGAGGACGATTGGTGCCATCCTGACGAGCATTCCAGTCGATGCCAACGTGAGTATTGTATTTAGTGCCGTTGCAAGTAATTGCTGTAGTTGTTGTGAAAGAACCCCACAAAGAGCTAACCGTGAAAACACTACAATGGCGCCCAACGTGGGGCGGTGTGTGTTGTGTTGTGCCGGTGCCCGGTCTACAAAATGCGCACATACCTCGTGATTGGGAACCAGCGACAAATCGGTATAGTGCATGCTGGGTAGCACGAGTTTGTACGGTCTCTTATGCACGGGTGACTGATGCGAGTAGACGTATTTTCCCAAGCTGAGTATTGCTTGGAGTAATTGTGAGCCTGAGTGAGTAATTGTGAGCCTGAGTATAGGTTATATTGTATTATATTGTATTTTATGTGTGTTCAACACGTATTTACCTGGAAGGCCATTCCCAGAAGATATAAGTGAGTCTGTGACTGTGTATGTGAGTCTGTGAGTTGCCTGCGATTGTGTCAATGACACGCATTTCCCTGGAGGTGTATTCCCAGAAGTATATGTGTATGTAAGCCGGTGACTGTGTGTTTAAGTATGTATTTGCCTGGAGGTGTATTCTCAGAAGTACATGTATAGTGCCATTTTGTGACGTGCAACCGACGAGTATAGCCGACGAGTTCCCTCGAAGACGACGAGGACGATTGGTGCCATTGCCATCCTGACGAGCATTCCAGTCGATGCCAACGTGAGTATTGTATTTAGTGCCGTTGCAAGTAATTGCTGTAGTTGTTGTGAAAGAACCCCACAAAGAGCTAACCGTGAAAACACTACAATGGCGCCCAACGTGGGGCTCGAAGTGAAAATTGTGTTTAACGGTTAGGCTAGTTGCAAAATCAATCGGCATCGCACACTTTATTTTCAATCGACGGATCAAATTTAATTTGAAGTGTATAGAAACTGCTCGTTTCATAAAACGTGATTTCTGTTTTTAACTTGTTGAACTCAGTGTTCGTCTATTTTAAGAAGTGTGTAACAAACAGACGGCATCGCAGTTTTTTTTCCACTGTTGGCATTCGCCGGCCATGTTATCAGTTGGTGAAATATTTCTTAAAAAACGTGATTCTCCAATGCTGTTTGTTACAGTTTAATTGCTTGTGTAATCAACGGATGGCCACGTGTTTTTTTTTTATTTGGCAATTTTTCCGTGATTAGTTGGCGCGTATTCTGTGCGCAGCAGTTCATGAAAAACGTGTTTGGTTAACTGTTATATATAGCAGTGTAAATTGCTGATATATCGGTAACTAAAGTCCGAGGAAATAGAAGTTTACACGCACGAGTTTTGTCCTTGGCAATTCTTTTTATAGCAGTGTTATTGCGAATGTAAACTGGGTCCCGGGTAATAAGTGCTTAACGTCAAGTTAAAGCGACGTGTTTCTTACTTTCAGTTTTTATTGATTATTGATAGCAACAACAGTGATAGCGATTTTGTTAATTGGTTATTGTTTGGCAATTAAATTTTAATTGCCTACCAGTAGATACAAAAGTTTTTATTTCAGAATTTCTCGGCCCATTTATTTTAGGTTGTTTATTAATTTAACTTTTTCATATTTACTTGTAAAGTTCTAAATTAACAATGGATATGGGAAGTGGATATACCCCACCATTTTTACTGGTAGCCCCCAGAAAAATTCGAGTGAACTACGACACTCCCACTAGATTATGCAATATTCTGGGTGTGGGCAGACAACTGGCACAGGCCATTGTTTTGATACGGGAAAATACGGGAAATTTGTTACCAGATACTTTAGAGGCAATTATAGGGCGGCCGCTGACCTTTGGTGACATGACCATGTTGGATTTTAGTACTAACTCCGCATTATTTAGAGAAGCCCTGGGGTATGGGGATGGGGCGGAACATGTTGGGGAGGGTAGAATGGGGCGGTCAATCGCAAATAGGCCCATTGACCCACACGAAAGGTGGATAGATATGTCTGTGCTTGAGAAGGAGTCGGTAAGTCAGGATCGCGAGAGGGCCCAACTCGAAGCCCAAATTTCGGCTCTTGAGGCGGACGTAGCTCAATGGGACGATTTTCTTCCCCAGATTGCAAAGCCTTTGCTCCCAAAGCGTCTGTTGTTACAGCCGGACCATATGATGACAAGCATACCGAAACCGTTTAATGTCGCATCAAGCGTCCCCGCCCCGCCCCCTTTTATAGGTTTGCCCCAGAGTAGGGACAATGGGCCTACGGGATCCCATCGTGCCTCAAAGGGCCCTCTTACCCCGAATGGTCTACCTGTCCCAATTCCATCTACCATCACTATTCCCATACCCAGCAATGCACCGGTTTTCAATAATTTGCCCGGACCAAGCAACCCTCCTGGCCCAAGTATTCCCCCGACACAAAAAGATCGGAATGTTCTGACAAAATTGCCTAAGAGCCTGCTATATGATGGGCAGAGCAATTGGTTTTGTTTTTCAGAGCAAGTTTGAGCGCTACGCAAGAGTGCAAGATTGGTCTGACGCAGAATGCGCCGATTGCCTTGGTTGGTGTTTGACAGGAAAGGCGGTCGATTTCTATGCGTTGCTTACCGAAGGGAGAGGGACGGTACCTTACGCAGAGCTAATGCAGCGACTGCAGGAGCGTTTTGGCGCCAGGGAGCTTACCGCCACCGCGCAGGGCCGTTTCCACGTTGCCCATCAGGAAGTAGGCGAGTCCCTAGACAATTGGTCAGATCGGGCGCTGAAGCTGGCAACAGCGGCGTTTCGTGATCTGCCCTATGCATACGCCGCTGAACAGGCAGTGACGAAGTTTTGTCACGGTTTGATTGACGAGGAGGCCGGCAAGCATGTTAGTCTGCAGTTACCAACATCTATGGGAGATGCGATGAACATGCTGAAGATATATAGCCATGTTCAGACGGCTTGCGCCGCGGCTCCGAGGTATACCCAGGAGACTGAGCAAGAAGAGTCAAGGTGGGTTCACGAGGTGAAGAAAGCACCCACTGCGGATGAGGTCAGTGTGTCGGCGGTCGACAAATTGACCCAGGTGGTCGAGAAGTTGCTGGATGCTGTGGAGAGATTGTCAAACTCTTTTGGAAGTTCGGCCGTTGATCCCTTTGTCCGACAACCGGGTAAGCTTTTTCGAAATAAAAAAGGCTATGCCGAATACCCTGTGGAGTGCCCCTACCCAGGGAAGGTCCGGAACCGGTGGTACAACGACCAACGCCAGGTTATGTATCCTGCGGGTGCGGGTGGCGGAGGTTTACGTGGGCATCGGAATCAAAATTTAAAAGTCCGCCCTGAGGGATCGTATCGCGGCAGATATGGTTCCAACTGGGGACATTTCCATGCCATGTCCTTGCCCAACCATAAGGAGAAGGAGCCCGTTGTGGTAGCTGCGACGACTAAGCAGTTGGGCCAACCGGAAGTGGATCATGCAAACCAGCTAGGTCCGGTTTCCCAGTTCTGCATGAAGGTGCAGCATGCCAAGGACGTGCACGATGCAGTTCCCTTGGTGCTGCCAACAGTGCCAGATGTCGTCAGTGATCCAAGGATGGTCATTGGCGAGAGCACTGAAGGAGACCATGGAGATCCCGTGTGCGATGATAAATTTTGCGTGCAGCGCGTTGCGGTTCAGTCTGCGGAGGCGGCTAAAAGCATGGCGACCGACAGGGCCGACCAGGTGGGGGCCAAAATAGCCCAACGAAAAGCTGCTGAAACTACTCCGGCCACCGGAAGGTCAGTCCCTGTCAGACGGGCGACAGAAGTTGCCGCGTGTGACCGCCGTGAGGGCGGCGCATGCGGATGCCGAGTTACCCCAGATGACAGCTGGGAAGGTGGTGTTCGAAGACTTGTTAGGCGTGGTTCCAAAGGGTGGCGACCCTCTAGTTCTCACCGCTGGGAGCGGTCCCAGCGGTGGAAATTAGGTTGGCGACCACCAGAGCGTCTAACTTCCAAAATCTGTACCGCCTAAAATTGTAAGTGGCGAGGTTAATTGTTAGTAAAACTAGGAAAACAATGCAAAATACAAAAAAAAACTAATTTAAAAAATTTACAGTAAAGTTGCAGTGACATTCTATTCGCGGTGTTGATAATGTATTACGGTGTACGCGGAGTATCTCTAGTAGTAACACTAAAATCAGCAGCAGCAGTAGTAGTAGTAGTAGTAGTAGTAGTAGTAGAATTAGTAGTAGTAGTAGTAGTAGTAGTAGTAGTGGTAGTAGAAGTAGTAGTAGTAGCAGAAGTAGTGGTAGTAGTAGTAGTAGTAGTAGTAAAAGCTGTTGTTGTGAATATTACATGAAGTACGCGGTGTATAAAAGTAATAGTTCTCTTAAACATTTTGATTAATTTGATTAGATTGTTTTGAATATATATATGTCCTATTGTCTCAGTTTAAGCCCAGTCTTTTATTGCAATATTGTTGGAACTATAAAATTGAAATTAATCTGAGCAGTGCTCTGCGAAATGGGGGTTTAATGAATAGGCATAAAGTGTCGTCCCAAATTATCTTGTGCCGTCCGCGCTTAACTTCCTGTAATTTTTGTATTACCGCGCTAAGAAGTGCTTTGCACAGTCACGGATGTGTTTGATTATTTCCCGTTTAGTCTGTAGGTTTTTTTTTCCTTATGGTCGGGTGTGACATTGTCGGACATTGTCGGACGACCGCTGTCACACCGCACCATCGGATGTGGTAACTACGCAGATGGTGAATAGGAACCCGGTTTCCCCTGCAATATCCCAGTCTTGGAACCTCCGTCACCTTTTATCCTTCCATGTTAAGATTTGTGAGTCGATCTAACTTCAATCACTTCGTCATTGCTGTATATTGTCATTTATTTCCGTAATTTTCTATAAATGAATTTCTTTTCTACCAACCATATGCCGAGCAATGTCGTAGAATTTTGTCGCATGAGTTTGTTTTTTATAGGTGACAGTGCTTGACGAACACTGTCACACTCAATACTGTTGGCCGGAAGTGGTATTTCCCGGAGTTGTTCTTTTAAACAATATTTGCAGGTCTTTTTAAATTTGTGTGTGACCGTGCTTGACGGCAACTGTCTCGTAGCGTCACTTTAATTTTTTGAATGGCCGGAGTTGTTTCCCGGTGCATGTACACTTTTATTTTGTTTTTATTTTTGTAAAGTACATTATTTCTCAGTGTGATCTCCACATTCTAATACATAAGTGACTGTACTTGTTGGACGAAAGCCAACAAGAATGTTTTTTCTTGATTAAGCAATTGTCGGACGATAGCCGACAATAATGTTTTTTTAATTAACTAATGTGATGGAAATTTTCTTATGCAAGAAACATATTGGTCACCAACCGCTAGAATGCAGCGGTCTGTATGTACCCCGCTATGCGCTGCCACTCCTGTGCCTGCGGGAGGGGGATCATGGTCCCATTTGAGTCTCTGTCTCTTCTGCCTTGGGTGCGACCGTAGGGCGGCGGCCCAAGAGGAAAAAAGTGGGAGGAATGTAGTGGGTACAATAGTTTTATTTTAGTTGTCTTTTCCTCCATATAATGTCAATGATTATGTTGCAAAATGTACGTTCTCTATATAAAATTAAAAGCAATTATATGTATTATTTGGACAAAAATAAGATTATTTTTATTCTTATATTTTAAACCTTTTTGTCACTTAGATATTATTTTAACGCATTTGTAGTACCTTAGAAAGTTACATTTCTTGTGATTTTTATTTTAATATAACCAAGAGGATTTTTATCGTATATTATGCAGTCACATGCAGAGGGCGTAGGCCTTCTCATTTGGGCTGCGAGGGGATGTATTTGTATGATATTTTATGATTTTATTATTTTATTTGTTAAAATTTGTGAAAATGGATTGTAAGGTGGGTGCTCCTGTCCATTCATTGTGTAGACAAGGGGGGGGGACAGGAGTAGCCTGACCTTGTTTTTTAGAATATTGGGTCGAAAAGCTTTGGTAAGGCACCTGGGTTGATTTTTGTATTGATACACTCGGGTTTGGGGACGTGTTGGGGCACTTGAGTTGATGGTGTGCTACTTTTGTTGGTACGGGCCGGTTTGTTTGGATTGTGGGTATATACAGGATGACCTGTCGCTGGATATTAAACATTTGTTTTTGTGTAGTGTTTTAATAATTATATTACAGGCCAATGGTATAGTTGTGGTCTATGGCAGGCGTTGCGCCAAAAGAGAGGTCGGACGAAAGCTATACCTGACTTAGGGGAGTTGGGTCAAGGTGCTTACGCAAGGGGCACTATTACTTCATCAGTTGCGCCGGTATAGTTCCTTCACTGTGTGGCGTCGTCCCAAAAGGAGAAAAGTGGGAGGAGTGTTGTGCCGGTGCCCGGTCTACAAAATGCGCACATACCTCGTGATTGGGAACCAGCGACAAATCGGTATAGTGCATGCTGGGTAGCACGAGTTTGTACGGTCTCTTATGCACGGGTGACTGATGCGAGTAGACGTATTTTCCCAAGCTGAGTATTGCTTGGAGTAATTGTGAGCCTGAGTGAGTAATTGTGAGCCTGAGTATAGGTTATATTGTATTATATTGTATTTTATGTGTGTTCAACACGTATTTACCTGGAAGGCCATTCCCAGAAGATATAAGTGAGTCTGTGACTGTGTATGTGAGTCTGTGAGTTGCCTGCGATTGTGTCAATGACACGCATTTTCCTGGAGGTGTATTCCCAGAAGTATATGTGTATGTAAGCCGGTGACTGTGTGTTTAAGTACGTATTTGCCTGGAGGTGTATTCTCAGAAGTACATGTATAGTGCCATTTTGTGACGTGCAACCGACGAGTATAGCCGACGAGTTCCCTCGAAGACGACGAGGACGATTGGTGCCATCCTGACAAGCATTCCAGTCGATGCCAACGTGAGTATTGTATTTAGTGCCGTTGCAAGTAATTGCTGTAGTTGTTGTGAAAGAACCCCACAAAGAGCTAACCGTGAAAACACTACAATGTATTAGTGCAGGTACCTTTAAATGGTCCAATTAATTTAAAGTCAGATGTGGCAATATTAATCCAAAATCGTGAAATTTACACGTCCCTAATGCATGTTTACATTTGAGCGCACTTAGCCCAATGAAGTTGACAGAACATATCCGAATGTTGCTTGGGTAGCAACGTACCTTATTTATATGGGGCTATTGTCGACCACAGGTGGTTAGCGTGTGGCTGTGATATTAATGAGTGAAAACATCATTTTGAATGATAAATAAACATATTATAACAAAAAATTAACTTTTCTGAAAAAAATCACTTTCAAATATATATATAACAAGGTATGCAACTCAAAATCACCCCAAAACGGGGTGCATCGCTTTGAACAGCCATATCTTCATCGATTTTCACACGATCTCTATGGCAAGCGAAATGCACATTAATTCCTTAAACCACGGCTTAACAGTTAACTATGTAGTTAAGAGACTTTGAAACCGGGTTCAAAGTGCTCTTTGCACATTAATTTCTTTAACCCGGGTTAAAGACTTTGAACTGCGGTTCAAAGTCTCTTAACTCTGTAGTTAAGAAACGACCAATGAAATCGTGACATTTGCCTTCTAATTGTGGTTTAAGCTCCCCTGATTGGTTGTCTCTGAATTATGTAGATATCTATTTTTAGACACACTTTGAACCGCGGTTCAAACTCTTGAACACGGGTTTGAGGAATAAATGTGCAAACGGCATTTGAACTCGGGTTCAAAGTCTCTTAACCCTATAGTTATCTGTTAAATTAATGTGCATTCCGCGCGTCTTAACCCAGTTTAAGACTTTAAACCGCAGTTTAAGACTGAACCGCAGTTTAAGACTTTGAACCGCATTTCAAAGTATCTTAACCCTTTAGTTAAGAGAGGGCCAATACGGAATTAATGTGCAAACGGCACTTTGAAATCGGGTTCAAACTTTCTTAATTATATAATTAACTGTTAAATAATTACTTTGCATTCCAAGCCTCTTAACCGCAGTTTAAGACTTTGAACCGCAGTTCAAAGTCTCTTAATCCTATAGTTAAGAGATGACCAATGAAGTCGCGGCATTTACCTTCTAATTGTGGTTTAAGCTCCGCTGATTGGTTGTCTCAGATAACAGATTTGTATCTATTTTTAGAACACTTTGAACCGCGGTTCAAAGTCTTGAACTCGGGTTTAAGGAAATAATGTGCAAACGGCACTTTGAACACGGGTTCAAAGTCTCTTAACTATATAGTTAACTGTTAAACCGTGGTTTAAGGAATTAATGTGCATTTCGCTTGCCATAGATCTCGGTCTTATTCAACGCAGAAATTAATTTCCTTTCTGGCAGTATTTATAAATGAAATCGCCAGTTGTAAAGACACACTTCCGCATTGGACCAATGAAATCACTCGTGTGTTTAAAATGTCAGTTAGTTGAAATGTATGTAAACAAAGGTTTCAAACGGCGCTGGACATTTAGTTTTGATGCATAATGTAACGGCAAGCACGGTAATAATGTTTTTTTCATACGTTTTATTGAATTATGGTATCGAGGTTCGTGAACTTTGCAGAGAAACTGCCCTTTACTCCGTGAAGATTTCAGTCTTAAATACCGCCTGATCAGTGTCAACTGGGTCATGCGAGTTGTGTATCGTGTTATTTCTTAAAAGTTGACCCAGCATTTGTAAACAATATTGCAAGACATATACATATCCAGAAAGGAATTTCATTTCTGCGTTGAATAAGACCGAGATCGTGAAAATCGCTGCAAAATTGATGAGGTAATGGCTGTTCAAGACGATGCACCCCGTTTTCGGATGATTTCGAGTTGGATACCTGTTATACATATATTTGATAGTGAAAATTTTTATTTCAGAAAAGTTAGTTTTTCGTTATAATAGGATTATTTAGCATACAAAATGATGTTTTCACTAATTAATATCATAGCCACACGCTAACCACCTGTGTTATCGACAACAAATTGTTGTTTGTAATACGCAAATTATCGCCGGATAAATAATTTAACTGCGTTCCAATTTAATATCATTTTTTCGAGAACCCTTGTGGTGAAGTCGATATTTTTGAAATGGTAAAAGTGTTAAGTGAAAAAGGTCACTTCCTCTATGTGCTGGATCTGCAGACGTCTATAAAACCATGCTATTTCAAAATAGCTCACTTATTTAATTGTCAACATAAAATTAAAAGTTATAATCAAATATGCGCATAGTTAAACTTGTTCGGAATGTAACATCTTAAATCATGCAATTAAAAAATGACAATCGTTCGCCATGTCATGACAGCGTATCATTTGTCAGACCCGTGCCCCTTGTATTGGACTTGATCTGCACATTCATGGAACTGTTTTAAAGTAAATGCTAGTATAATGTCATAATGTACACCATTTGGTGTCGATGTGTTCGTTCAAAGGTCAGTTACCTTCGCCCAAACGTCAATGTCGTACGTAAGTTCAGCAAGGGTCTGGCTGGTAGGATCGAATTGAATCATACGGATTACGAAGCTTAGAGTTCTAAAATATTGTGTCCTGCCAATAGTCATACAGAGGACACATTTCTTTAACAATTGAGTCGCGTTCTGAGAAAACTGGGCTTAATGTATGTACGTAAAGTGTCATCCCAGATTAGCCTGTGCAGTCCGCACAGGCTAATCATGGACGACACTTTCCGCTTTTATGGTATTTTTAGTTTCAAGGAAGTCCCTGCTTACCGAAAATCAAGTTTAGGCGGAAAGTGTCGACCCTGATTAGCCTGTGCGGACTGCACAGGCTAATCTGGAACGACACTTTACGCACATGAATAAAGCCCAATTTTCTCAGAACACGACACAATTGAACTCATGGTTTAGAAAATAAATGGAACGTTCCACTATAGCACCATCATCAGATTCGAACAATTTGATTCGCAGAGCAATGACTTTTCAGAACATTCACGAATAAGATTTCAACATAACGTGACACATCCAATTAAACGATAATTTGGAATGTTGTTAGTCATGGCGATAAATGTAGCGCTCAACTTTACCCATAGCGTGGGTTTTATTTAGTGAAAGTCGAGTAAATAATAAGATACCTACATGGATTTGAATTTTCTTTGCGGGCGCAATATTTACAATTTTCGTCTTTGCGTGCTAGCAGAAATGACGTCACGGACGACGCGTTATGGCCACACTGATTATGAGTACTTTGACAAAGTAGTTTTAAATTCAAAATAAAATGTGACTCATGCTTTTACTTTCGGCCCAAAGAATAGCACACTTCTTTACTATAGACTCAAGCAATCTATTCGTTTTTGAAATGTCGGGCTGTCTCGGGGTCCCGTATCGGCCGTAAGTAATTAGCCAACATTTGTATCGCGCTCTGTGCAAAGGGGGTTACATGCATATGCGTAAAGTGTCGTCCCAGACTGGCATGTTTAGTCCGCACAGGCTAATCAGGGAGGACACTTTAAGCAAAAAATGGATTTTCTCCAAGAAAAGTCTCTTTGTGTTGTAAATATGTCTATTTACTGATGTGGTTGAATCGCAAATATTGGCGATGCGTTATTCGGCTATTTGAGGTTATAACAACAACGCTTTGAGCTAGCGGTCTTTATATTGAATGGATATTTCATTACAGATTAAAATCAAAGCGCGCACTCCACTTCATCGATTTATATGTGTTCAAGTATTCGGGCTCACGTGTATTTTAAATTAATATATGAATGAAATGCGTATTTTCATTCCACCCGTTTCCAGGTTTTCATTAAACCCAATAGACCACCACTCTTAGCTTTCCATACGATTTTATTGCATTTTAGCATTTTATTTTTGACTTTTTTGAAGAAAAAAAAGTAGGCCGTGGCCAACCCAGCCTTTAAGAAGCTTCAAGGCCTCAACATGCCCTCTGTCACTTAGGCTGCATTCAATACACACTATAAGTACACGTACAGTGTAATCGAATGTATGCGATTGTAGTTTACGTTGACACGCTTTCATTATCATGATTGAGTGTACTAGTATATGAGCAAGTTCTCAGCTCTCGTAATTTACGTTACATTATTCGATATTTAATTATTTTTGTGTTTAAAGTATATGAATAAATATATTAATATCATCGTGTCGTTGTTCCTTGTATTTGCAACAATGCGCACAATATATTGTATAGAAGTTAATATGTTTACGAACATTAACATACCGATAATCAATATTCTGTTTAATAGTGGATAGCTTTATAAAGTCTCATTTATGAAAGCACACTTGTTTATTTCATATATCTACAAATAGAAACCGATGCGAACGCACATTTATTACCGTATTAAAGGAATTATGTCATTAAAAAGGCCCCAGATGGGAAACTTCTAAACAAAATCTGAATGACTGTGTGAAAAAGAATAATAGCATATATGCTATCGGATACAGCTCGCTACATATACTTAGGAACTAGTTAATTCACTCTTCGAAAAAACGTTTAATAATATGGGGCCTGTTTTTTTAACCCTTGACACGTAAGCATTTTGACATCATCATTGTGAGTAGTCTATATATGAGCCGTGCTCTGTTAAAATTGGGGGGGGGGGGGGGTAATGCATGTGCGTAAAGTTTTACACAGGATAATCAGGGACGGCACTTTCCGCTTTTCTGATATTTTATGTTTAATGAAAGTCTCTTCTTAGCAAAAATCCAGTTTCGGCTGAAAGTGTCGTCCCAGATTAGCCTGTGCGGACGACACAAACTAATCTGGGACGACACTTTAAGCACATGCATTAAACCCCCTTTTCACAGAGCGCGACTCAAATATCTTAAGGCTATCCATAG